>NC_068318.1:30426953-30451953 GCF_025860055.1 Xyrauchen texanus
TTGGATAAAAGCGTCTGCCAAATGCATAAATGTAAATGTAAATATGAGACGAGATGTTTAAAGAAAATGTTAAATATCACTTCTGAGCATAATAGTTTTATTAGGGGTCATTTCCAATAAAGCTGTAATTTTGTCAGTTTATGCAAAAAGTGTAAAAATTATTACTCAATTTGTGTATTTAGAATACATATAATGTTGGCTATGAAATTAGCCTTAGCGAGACGAACAAGGTGGCCACTTTATTTATTAAAAATGTCATTTCCGTCAGCGTCATTTTCACACTGAACTCTATTAAACACAAAACAGAATTTGAGATGTGCTGGAAATGTAGTTCTAGTGGGACGACTAGCAGCTGTACATCATCGCACCATTAGCGGGGTAACTCCTAGCCAACCACATGTAAGCTGTTGCTTTATATGTCTGCTCACAATTTATCACACTGCTGAGTCAGAGTGCTAACACGGCAACCTCCACCACCCCACCGCCACCAGTTGAGTCCTGTCCTGCACGGGGGTAGGCTCGTCCCCCTGCCTCCTATCTCCGGCAGGATATAACGGTTCCGAGTACAACTTCTTCGGACCGCCAGAAGGGGCCTACGCCAAAGAGAGACATTACATTTGTGTTTTATATTCATCAAATAAATATCATCTTCAATTTCACTCAAGTTTGCGAGTCTTCCTGACAGAAATGACACTGTGGTAGGAATTTTCATGATGTTCGGAAACAAAGACGAGCAACGTTTTAAAATATGCTCACTGGTGAGTGCACATCAAATGTATTTTATTTTAAGTCACTTTACAGCCTGTAAACAGCCTACAGTTGAGCTAATAAATTATATTGTGCCAGAAAGTCAATAAACATCAATGTTTTTCATTGGTGGCCTAACCCAACCTGTTTTAATTTGTACAATTGAATGCAAGAGTGAATGTGATTTGAGAGCTTGGCATATTAATGCAGCCTGGAGGTCCGGAAGCAATGGCCGCCACGGCACGTGCTTTCAGTCTGAGATGTGGGTCAGGGGGCTCGTTCTGTTGACCCCTTTCCATTGTGCACGCTCAAGGAGGGTCGCGCTCGGCATTTAACAGAAGCGGTGACAAGTGACAAGTGACCATTATATTTTATAAGCTTTGCCTCTGTTTATTTGCATGGGCTTCATAGACCGCGTCAACTGCCCATACCTCTTTCAATAACCGTCCAATGGCCATCTTACTACTTATTCAAGTGGCACGTGGGTGAGGGTGTGTGTCTTAAAACTAAAGTTCAACTAGAGTAGAAAGTTCTTTGGTTGCTCACACGAAAGAAAAACAATTGGCAATGGAAAAAGAAAAGCCAAAGTAAAACGATAGCCAAATAGATGAAGACAAGCAATTGCCAAATGCTTTCTTAAATGCAATTTAATGTGCTATTAATGTGCTATTTTATTGTTACATTTAACTGCATTTTAAACATGAATTAAATACATAATTTATTAATGCAGCGTTTCCTTGGCACACTTTTTACGATTAAAAAAATCCCATGGCACACCACTATCCCGCTAGCATGTTTTCTGTCTGTCTTAGTAGCGTGTTTACTCATAATGTTTGAAATTCAGCCATGCAAAAACCGCAAATAAAATATGGATGCTGTATAATGAGGTCACTGGTGACAAGAGCACTAATTGGGTAACGAAAAACCAACAAATCTGCATCTTTTTCAATTTGTAGATTTTGCATTTATGTATGTATTTACCGTATTTACCGGAAATAAAGTCGCACCTGACTATAAGTCACACCAGGTCAAAAATCGCATAAAAAAAAATGCATTGAATTTGTTTTTGGTAATCGTGTGTAACAGTTTCTCATATTCGGTTTATGTTTCATGAGAGAAATGCGACAAATAAGCCACATCTGTTCATAACATCTGTAACTCTATGCTGTGCTCAAATAAACAGCATTTAGGCTATGAATACATTAATCCGGATACATTTGAAAACAGCGTTTTCGTTTCAAAACGCTCTCAGTCCACACTAGCGTTTTCCAAAAGTTGCTTGTCCACACTGAAACGTATGAAAACGCTTAAATCGTTTCAATGCGCATGCGGAAAATCCCGTTGCATGTACGGTCTGAAACGCAATTGTCCTCGTGTTCCGTCGCCGGACACCAGTTCCGAGTGAACTTCCCTTCACCTTTGAAGGAACGCAATGTGATGGTTGTACAAAGTAACATTTATTTTATATATATATAACAACGCTATCAATGTGAGTATCAGGCACAACAGCGCCGCTACAACACGGGCCGCCATCTTGATTGTTTTGGTTGGATAGATCACATGACTAAAAATGTGTCATCGTTTTCCAAAGCGTCCGTTTTCAAAGTCCACACTACAACGCGAAAACTGCTTTTTCAAGTGTATCCACTTTGGAGTGCGTTTTCAAAAAGCTCCGTTTTCACGGACAAAAACGCCGTCTCGGTGTGGACGAAAAGCCAAACGGAAATAAAAAGATGCGTTTTCAAACAAAAACGTATTAGTGTGGAGAAGGCCTTAGTGTGTGAGTAAAACACTGCACCTGTTGTATTATATTCATTCATTAACGTTAGCAACTGTGGATATTTCTGATATTAGCAACCCTCTTTGCAATGTATCATTTATTCGGTTCACTGACTGAATATTTTTACTACGAGTGAGATGAAGCGTCACTTTATGGGCATGTGACAAGCTGCGTTTGACAGCGGACGAGAGTTTGTTAGAACAATAATGTTATGATGGATAAAATATTTAAACTAGTTGCATAAAACACTTCGTAAAGGCGAAATATTCGGAATTGTCAAATTTATAACGCTTCTTCCGTCACTTTCTCTTTGTTTTCATCAGTTTTGGTGCACGTGTTTGACCAGCCGTCATCAGTTACGCATACATTATGTTTATAAATCGCATCAGACTATAAGTCGCAGGACCTTTCAGATGATGAAAATATCTGCGACTTATGTAAAGCTTTTCATTTATTTATTTATTTTGTGGAATTTATTCATTTTCCACGGTGCACCTGACCATCTTTCAAAGGTGTGCAGCGGCATAGTGGTTGGGAAACACTGTATTAATACACACTGTATTAAATATAATTTACTTTGTTAAATGTGTCTATTTATTTGTCCATTTATACATTTGTTTATCCACGTTTTTATTTTCAAATTAATCGATTGATCTATTATTTCTTTATTCTTTTTTGTCATTTGCACTCCATGGCTTCCATAGTGGCAGAGGGGACTATTTCCCCTCTGGGGGGGGTTCACACAAAGCTTTTGAATGGCTTCAGAGTACTTGGAATATACCACACAAGTAGTATGGACCTCTTTTATGGAGCTTTTCTATATCAGTTTTCATTGTGCGGCTGTGGCTCAGGTGGTAGAGCGGGTCGGCCACTAATCACCCACATGCCGGCCCACACGACTCCACATGCCGAAGTGTCCTTGGGCAAGCACTGAACCCCAAGTTGCTCCCAATGGCAGGCTAGTGCCTTGCATGGCAGCTCTGCTGTCATTGGTATGTGTGTTTGTGTGAATGGGACACAGTGTAAAGCGCTTTGGTAACTACTAAGTTAATAAAGGCGCTATATAAGTACAGACCATTTACCATTGTCTGGACAGGAGCAGTTTGGACATTCTGTTCATCATGAACGATACAAGAGTAATGATTGATTTTAAATTAATTACGAATTACATGACTAAATGGTACATTTCTGCACCCTGTTTGGAGCCACTGAGAATGCGCTGCATAAACCGCTCTTCCGTATAATGTGTTGCCTACCAAGAACAAAACCTGTTAAGCCTCTCAAGTCAAAATCTTAGCAGAGAAGCTGATCTCTCACAAAGCCCATAAAAAATATGCTGAGGCCTTGTCGAAATCTCCTAGCGGCGGGCACGTGTT
Source organism: Xyrauchen texanus (assembly GCF_025860055.1). Lineage (NCBI taxonomy): Eukaryota > Metazoa > Chordata > Actinopteri > Cypriniformes > Catostomidae > Xyrauchen > Xyrauchen texanus. Next base: position 30,430,857 of record NC_068318.1, read on the forward strand.
CAGAAGGGACTGAAAAGATAAAAGCTGTCTCTCACTATTACATGCTAGATATGAAGCCTGTTAGCTGTTAGCTCGCCACAAACAACTTCGCTAATAACAATTCCCCTTTAGAATCAATAAATGGCATTTTTACTTCTGAAACAGACACTGGTGCTCTATAGTGATTGAAACAGAGCTTATATTACACTCACTGCTTTAGGAACAACAAAAGGCACCAGGTTAAAAAGATGAATTTGAGACGTTGACCTCAACGCTACATCAATCTCCTAAAAGAAGCTCCCCTTATAGCAACGTCCCATGTGACCGACTTCATACAATGACTAAAACACAACCACATGTGAACCTCAGTGAAGATATCGGCTCAATTTGGGAGTAACATCAATGGCTGTAGTCTCGATGAGGTGCTGGGATGCCCTGAGAAAACAGAAGGTAAAACGCTTTATTTCGGGGCATACTGACAAAAGACAAACCTGTGAGAGTTTCGGCCAACCCAAGGCCCTTAAATTCCCAGTTTCCCGGTACTGCCTGGAACCAATTACCTTCAGCCATAAAACTTCCAGCAGTTGGCTTGAGTTTCAATGCTTTAGGCCATGTTGCACAGTCAGACAATTACCCTCCATCAGCAGGGATAGATACTTATGTTCTGTGATATGCTATCGGGCCGGTTTGTGACGGCAAAAGAGCTTAATTTCGGGTCAGTCCTTGTTCTAAAGACGAGGAGTGAAAAAGACTCTTTACAAAAATCCAGAAGCCAATATGTTATGGTAAAATCAAATACGCTAGTGGAACATGTTGATGGTTAAAGTGCTGAACTCCACCTGTGGTTATTCTGCTCCGACACTTGTAAGAACTTGAGGGGGGTGGCGAACCAAACGTTTTCGGGGGTGGGGGTTGTTTGCTGTCCTTTTCTGCATATCGCGGCGCCATTTTGTGGTCCGTTCTGCATAACACGGAAGCTCGTTTTTGCTTAGCGCAGCCCACCGTCCCCCTGTTCCCCCGATGGCCAGTACGCCCCCTATAGGCCCCAAAGTGTGTCGGCCCACCGGGAAAATGCCCGGTATTCCAGATTACCAGTCCAGTCCTGGTCGTAATTACCAGAAACTCGTGTAAATTAAAGAATCATGGCTGAAACACTCTTTGTGGATTCGCAGTCTTTGTGCATTTCACCCTCTACTGGGCAGCGAGGAGAAAGAAAAAAGGGAGTGATAAAGCAAAGGAAAATAATAAATAAATCATTTCTGCACAACAGCCCAGTAGGTGGCGATATGAACGAAGCATGTGAATCTGCAAAAAAAAACAACATTTTTTTAAAAAAAAAATCTCTGGTGAATGTGCATAGGAGGACTGTTTGAAAGTGGATATTTATGGGGAAAAAAACGTAAATATTGATCTGTTTCACACCCTCACCTCTCATATTTCTTCAGAAGACATGGATTAAACCACTGGAGTTGTATGGATTACTTTTATGCTGCCTTTATGTGCTTTTTGGAGCTTCAAAGTTCTTCCCACCATTCACTTGCATTGTATGGACCTACAGAGCTGAGATATTCTTCTAAAAAAAATAGTTTGTGTTCTGCAGAATAAAGTAAGTCATACACATTTGGGATGGCATGAGGGTGAGTAAATGATGAGAGAATTTTCAATTTTGGGTGAACTATCCCTTTAATATCTTATGTCATTCTGCTTCTTAAGTTACGTTACTGTTGATATTTTTACCAGAAAACAAGACAAAAATAAAATGATTTTTGCAATGCATTTAACTGGTTTATGAGGCAACAGGCTTGTGCAACAGAACCACATTTCCCATCCTTACATGTGGCCGCATGAGAATAATGAAATACACATCATTTCATCACGCAGCTCTGTTCTTCATTTTGTTGCATTGATGTTAAAACAGATTTCTGTGTTTGTCGGTAAGTGAAAAATGACATTGCAAAATGGGTCCATTCTTTCCGACATAATTCACATCCTATTACAGCTTCACAAGACTTGAATGCAGCATTCATTGCATTTGTTTGCAGATGCAACTTGCGTTGATATTTGTATTCTAATGCAATGATATTCAGACATTTGTATGTGTGACTTCAGTGTCCAAATACTTCTTAGGGCCACTGTATTTATCACAAAGCTTCTATTCTGGGGCCCCTGGGTAACTCAGAAAGTAAAGACGCTGACTATCACACCTGGAGTCGCGAGTTTGAATCCAGGGTGTGCTGAGTGACTCCAGTCAGGTCTCCTAAGCAACCAAAGCGGCCCGGTTGCTAGGGTGGGTAGAGTCACATGGTGTAACCCTCGTGGTCACTATAATGTGGTTCTCGCTCTCGGTGGGGTGTGTGGTGAGTTGTGCGTGGATGCGTCGGAGAATAGCGTGAACCTCCACACGTGCTACGTCTCCGTGGTAACGCACTCAACAAGCCACGTGATAAGATGCGCGGACGGTCTGACTGACGGACAGATGTCTGAACGTGGCAACTGAGATTCGTCCTCCGCCATCTGGATTGAGGTGAGTCGCTACGCCACCATGAGGACTTGGAGCGCATTGGGAATTGGCTATTCCAAATAGGAAGAAAACGGGAGAACACACACACACACACACACACACACACACACACACACACACACACACACACACACACACACACACACACACAAAAAGCTTCTTTCTGATTCACTAGGCAGCTCAGTTAGCCTGAAATGTTCTCTTTAGTTGACTAGTCCAACACAAACAGGATTCAAACACACATATCATTTCTTACAATGTTCACACTTCAGTGGACACCAATAATTTGAGCGTTTAATCTCGTGTTTAGCCTGTTTCCGTGCCTCCTCGTGTTCATTCTTTCATTACTTTACAATTATGCCTTGAACCGCTATTGTTGTACATCCTTATCCAAATCAGCAATATATCTCCATAGTTTTAGATCAAGGGAACGGTTACCTTGGAAACCCCACTGAATTCCTGTTATAGGGCTGTTCACTGGGAGAGCCAATTTTTCGATAAGACGGATTTTACACCCCCTTCTCCCTGATTTTCCCAAGTGTGTGCGTCTTGACACGCCGCCAGAGAGAATGACAGAGGGTCTGTGGGAAGAGAGAGCCACGTTCCATTTCATTCTTGCACGTCCTCTCTCTTGCCTGCCACAATGGTGGACAAGTTAAAGAAAACCTTTGTTCTTCACTCAGAAAGGGTGCAGAGCTGAGGTCATGGGTAAGTTGTGGACATCTTCACTTCAATAAAAAACATCTTTAAAGTGACTCTGCTGACGCTGACCTCAAATATACAGAGTGAACGGTTTATTCACCCTTCAGGGGCTGTAAACTGATATCACCGCGCGTGAAGGTGAACTCTAACCTCGACTGCTTCCTTGACTGACACATTGTATTATGTGATGACAACGGAAGATCTGGCAGTATGTACCGCACTCAATGTAGACGGCATATTTGATGTGAATTATGAAATGAGGTTGCAAAGGACAGGACAGTCTGCTCGATGGGTTGCAAACACAACAAACTACTTTTAGAAGCTGTTCACACCAAACACGTTTTTGTGTCCAACAAAGCTGTTTATAAATCATTTCGTATGTAAACACGAGCCAGACGGAAGTCTTTGACCATTGCGCCATATCTCATAGTTTTTTTAGCATGTTAGGAAGAAGCTCCAGGGTTTTTAGACACCGTATCGCATGGCCTTTCGACATTTAATCACGTGTGAGCAGTGGCGTAGCCAAGGGTGGGCTGAAGTGGAGAATATTAGAGATTATTCTTTAACAGTAAATATATATTTATAAAATAGTAAAAAGGGGCCGGGTCGTGATGCTACACACCCAGCCCCAAATCCGGCTAATTAGCCCTCGAGAGGGATAAAGGCCGACCGGAGACGGCAGTGGGACAGAGAGAGAGATTGACGGGCAGCTGTCCGACACCTTTGTGTGTTTGTTTGTCTTCTTGGTTCAGTTTAGAATTAAAATATTATTTATATTGTCAAGCCGGTTCTCGCCTACTCCTTTCCATTAACCCCTTTACACTGGTGCCGAAACCGGGAAGGAGGAGGGATGCGCTGTAGTGGAGTTATCGCCGCTACCGTGCACCCCAAAGGAGCAGCAGCGGCCATCCGCCGGAGGACGAAGGTGCCCGGCAGCCTGGAAGCGGAAGAACGGCCGCCGACCGCGAGGGGAGGAGGGGCTCCCAAACAACCAACAGGTTACCGCTGCCAGGGGCGGGGGAGACCCCTACCGTCCACCAAAAATGCGGTGGGGTTTTCCGTCCGCCCGGGAGGCGCGGCTGTCGTCCATTAGAGGGTGGAGGAGTGGCCGAGGACCAAGATACGGCGTATCGGAGAACTGGCGAGTAAGTGTAAGTTGTATTGGCGAGTAATGAGTATGTTTTTTCTCTCTCTCCCACTGCCGCTCCGCATGGTGGTGGAGGACAAGTCTCAGTTGCCTACGCTTCTGAGACCAGTCAATTCGCGCATCTTATCACGTGACTCGTTGTGTATGACACCGCGGAGACTCACAGCATGTGGAGGCTCATGCTACTCTCCACGATCCACACACAACTCACCACACGCCCCATTGAGAGCGAGAACCACTAATCGCGACCACAAGGAGGTTACCCCATGTGACTCTACCCTCCCTAGCAGCCGGGCCAATTTGGTTGCTTAGGAGACCTGGCTGGAGTCACTCAGCACGCCCTGGATTCAAACTCCCGACTCCAGGGGTGGTAGTCTGTGTCAATACTCTCAGAGTTACCCAGGCCCCCGACTCTCAGTAGCTTGACTTGTCATGAGCAGTTCATAAAGAACATGTTCTTGTGTTAAAAAATCTAGATCCACGAAATGAATGGAACAGAATGCAGGTATCTTGAGATTAATTTTAAAAGTTCTTGTAACTTGACCCAGCGACTTAAAAGCTACTGCGCAAGATGCTGGGAAAAAAAAACATTCAAAGACATTCATCTAGCACGTTTACATGGAAAAACTGTTCCATAACAATGCAAACGAACGCAAAAGTGTCCTTAGGTTTCTTTTTTGGAAATTATTGTAGCTGTACCTCTTTAACAGTTTCTTTTACACTCAGTCACAAACATGCACACATGGAAGTTCTCCTCTGGCCAACAGGATCTGATATATACTCTGCTCCCAAATGGAACGTTGGCAGGCCGCGTGTTTTCTTTGGGAGTGCATGAGTCACCACATGCACGTTACACACACACACACACACACACACACACACACACACACACACACACACACACACACACACACACACACACACAAAACACTGGCAAAGTCATTTACATCAGGATGACAGAGAGTAAAAACAGTGAGCTGAGAGAGGAAGATGTGTCTGTTATTGTGCTGTTATTCTCTTCTGTAAAGACGATCTTTACTTCTTTCAGAACTGAAGCTCAACACTATTTTACACCAACATATTTGATCAGTCTAAATATTTATTTAAGATATAGTTTTGTTTTTAGCCTTTTAGCTTATATATTTTTTCTTTTTTTTTTAATGGTACTAAGGTAATATTATGTACCGAGGTAATAAAGCATTCTCAGACAAATTAATCACAGTAAAACCATGGACATGTACCACAGTATTATTGTGTTTTCAGAAATGTACCAGGGTAATACCTTGTTTTTGGACATGTGCAATGGTAATACCATGTTTTTGGACATGTACCACGGTAATACCATGTTTATGGACATGTACCATGGTAATACCATGTTAATGGACATGTACCACAGTTATACCATGTTTTTGGACATGTACCACGGTAATACCATGTTTATGGACATGTACCACAGTTATACCATGTTTATGGACATGTACCATGGTTATACCATGTTTATACCATGTTTATGGACATGTACCATGGTAATACCATGTTTATGGACATGTACCACAGTTATACCATGTTTATGGACATGTACCATGGTTATACCATGTTTATGGACATGTACCATGGTAATACCATGTTTATGGACATGTACCACAGTTATACCATGTTTTTGGACATGTACCACGTTAATACCATGTTTATGGACATGTACCACGGTAATACCATGTTTATGGACATGTACCACAGTTATACCATGTTTATGGACATGTACCATGGTTATACCATGTTTATACCATGTTTATGGACATGTACAATGGTAATACCATGTTTATGGACATGTACCACAGTTATACCATGTTTATGGACATGTACCATGGTTATACCATGTTTATACCATGTTTATGGACATGTACCATGGTAATACCATGTTTATGGACATGTACCACGGTAATACCATGTTTATGGACATGGACCACGGTAATACCATGTTTATGGACATTTACCATGGTAATACCATGTTTATGGACATGTACCATGGCAATACCATGTTTATGGACATGTACCACAGTTATACCATGTTTATGGACATGTACCACGGTTATACCATGTTTATACCATGTTTATGGACATGTACCACGGTTCTACCATGTTTATGGACATGTACCACGGATATACCATGTTTATATCATGTTTATGGACATGTACCATGGTTATACCATGTTTATACCATGTTTATGGACATGTACCACGGTTATACCATGTTTATACCATGTTTATTGACTGGTACCACGGTTATACCATGTTTATGGACATTTACCACGGTAATACCATGTTTATGGACATGTACCATGGTAATACCATGTTTATGGACATGTACCATGGTAATACCATATTTATGGACATGTACCATGGTTATACCATGTTTATACCATGTTTATGGACATGTACCACGGTTATACCATGTTTATGGACATGTACCACGGTTATATCATGTTTATGTACATGTACAATGGTAATAAAATGTTTATTGGCATGTATCACGGTAATACCATGTTTATGGTTATACATGTACCATGGTAATACCATGTTTATGGACACGTACCACGGTAATACCATGTTTATGGACACGTACCATGGTAATACCATGTTTATGGACATGTACCACAGTTATACCATGTTTATGTACATTTAAAATGGTAATAACATGTTTATGGACATGTATCACGGTAATACCATGTTTATGGACATGTACCATGGTAATACCATGTTTATGGACACGTACCATGGTAATACCATGTTTATGGACACATACCATGGTAATACCATGTTTATGTAAATGTACAATTATAATACTGTTTTTTGAACATGTACCACAGAAATACCATGTTTTTGGACATGTACCATGACAATAACATGCCAAAAGCTTCCAGCTGGACTGCGATGCTCCTCACTCGGTCAAAGGAGGGACAAAACTCTCTTAAACTACATAGAAAATGAATTAACCACTAACAAAAGCCTTCATCAGCCAAAATCAAAGGACAATGCATCTACGTGTCTTCCTCAGTTAATTCGGGATGACTTCAAGGACTTTAACACTAAAAGTTATAGTTAATATAAAATCATTGTTTAACCACTAATTGTTCAAAGCATAAATAGCTTATATTGGCATTATATTCATTCATCTTCTACTATAGCATAATTTAATGTACAGCTGCTTTGAAACAAGCCTGTTGTGAAAAACGCTATACAAATAAATCTGACTTGACTTTACAGACACAACATGTACAATGTTAATAGCATGTTTTTAAACATCCACCACTGTAATACAATGTTATTTTTGGACAATGCAATACAATTGGCAATACCATTCATGGTAATCATTCACTATATTCTCATGTAATGAATTAAAGTACCACGATATAACCATCACAGTATCATGGTATCAACAAAGGACAGATTTGTCATCTGTATGAGCATCACAGCTCTATATATCACAACACATGTACTTACCACAAGGCCACAGTTCTGACAAAAGAGCAATTTAAGTATACCGGCACTCAAGTGTACTCTATACCATGTAGGCCTACTCATTTTGAAAACAACAGCAGTGTCTAATAATTGGACTGTTTCTCATTGGCTGGATGATTAATTTGGAGGTTAATGCTATTGATTGGAAGCCTATCTGGAGTGTCTGGGGAAATCCATCGCATGATATAGTGAGACAAAAAGAGATGGAGGAAGATTGTACAAATTAAAACATAACCATATGAGGTCAGATGGGCTAAACAGTGGGCTATCCAACCAAGGGTGTTTCATTAATTAATCACTTTATCAAATTAATTAATCACAACCATATACTAATCCTATCACAATAAATTATTAAACGAATCTGGTGCAGGCACGTCAGCGCACCACTTTTGTAGTCCATACGACTTTTGTAGTCTGTTTGATAGCTTCTACTAAGGGAAAGATTATCAGTTATAACTTAAAAATGATCCTCACACAAATTATTCATAGTGTATGACTTCAAAAGACTATTTTTAATATGCTTTTACGCCATTTTTTGTCCTTTTTTGGATCTTAACAAAGAACTGTCGTTGTACGAATCGCTTAAAAGAGTTGCTTGAAGTTTCTTCAAATATTCAATAATAAAAACAAAATCTCATACAGGTTAGGAATGACACGAGGGTGAGTAAATAATATTTGGTTGAGCTATCCCTTTAACCATATCATCGCTTGCATCAACAAGGGCTGTAGGAAGGCTTTTTCACAAGCTCCAAATTAGACTTCAGTTGGATCAATAGAACATCTCCAAGTGTAATCTATAAAGGGAACGCGGCACAAAGTGCATCTCTTCGGAAAGAGGAGAGGAGATAGTGAACTCATTAATAAGCAACTCGCTCGTCTCCGATGTTCGAGAGACACACACAGATCAAAGAGCGGCGCAGGTCCCGGTGCAGAGCTCTCCTTCACGACAGCTGTTGTTCCATTACAGGAGAGAACAAAGCCCTGCTCTAAATGATCATTTATTAAGACACGAGCACATGGTCAAACTCCATGACTTGCATGTTCACGGACGGTGCAGTCCTGTGAGGTAACGCAGCGCAGTCAACTGCACATCAACAAAATGTACAGTGGTAAGAAAAAGTATTTGAAACCTTTGGAATTACCTGCATTTATGTATAAATTTGTCTTAAAATCTGATTTGATTGTCATCTAAATTATAATAATGAACAAACACAATCTGATTTAAGTAATAACATACAGTTTATTTTATTGTTCTTGTACAGTGTAGAGCGGAGGAGGGCGGGGCCGGGCTGGAACAACGCACGCCTGGTCCCCAATCAGCCTGATGGGGGGGCGTGAGGGATAAAGGCGGCTGGTGACGACACTTCGAGAGAGAGAGAAAATTACAGGTAGCTGCTTTGTGGGTTTATGTTTGTGTCTTTTGGTTCAGTTTTATATTAAAACTTTTATTTATATTGTCAAGCCAGTTCTCGCCTCCTCCATTCCCTTATACCCACTTACATTGGTGCTGAAACCCGGGAAGGAGGAGGGATGCCCGTCGTGGAGTCCTCGACACTGCCGTCCACCCAGAGATGTGCCGCTGCCATCCGCCGGGGGACTGAGTAGCCCGACTGCCCAGATGCGGAGAACGGCCTCTGCCATGAGGCGAGTGGGGACTGGACTCCCCGACCGCCTTGAGCGAAGGAGCCGCTGCCAGGGGCGGAGGAGTGCCCTGCCTATTTTGATCACCCCTGAATAATGATTGGAATATGAGGTAGGTCTGTTTAGATTAAGTATATAAGATGAATTGTACATAAAATAGACCATAATAATTCCGTGCTGTGAGCACTGTCACTGAAACAGATTGCAGTGGAAGTTGTTTTACGCTACTAAGCGAAGCTTCCGCTCTGCGAACGCGGAAGTGTGATAAAGGCCTATTATACAAACTTTGTTTAGGGTTTTCTTTTTATCCCCCAAAATAGACCAACATTTCTGACTGCAACTCCTTCTAGAGCTTTCAAGCTACATCCACCAAACTTTGGCACAGACCTTGGCACAGACTGTTTTGGAATAGTGTGCTATGTCTTTGCTTACTGATTAGACGTATGGTTTTCAAACAGCGGACAATCAAAAATAAAATAAAAAAATCCCACTGACTTACATTGACGGAATGTTCAAATGGGTCAACGGAATGTTTGTTAATTCAAACTCCAACTAAAACTCCAATAAAGAATTCAAATGTAAACAAACCCACAAAAGGCCTTTGATGTGCTTTAAGTGTCTCTCTCTCTCTCTCTCTCTTTCTGATGGCTCAGCTCTCTAACTAAGGCTACATCTACATTCATCCGGATACATTTGAAAAAGGCATTTTCGTTTCATAATGCTCTCCGTCCACACTAACGTTATCAAGTGTTTTCCAAAAGTTGCTCATCCACACTGAAACGTATGAAAACACGTAAATCATGTCACTGCGCATGCGGAAAATCCCCATTGCATGCACGGTCTGAAACGCAATTGTCCTCGTGTTCCGTCGCCTGACATCAGTTCCGAGTAAACTTCCCTTCGCCTTTGAAGGAACACAATGTGATGGTTGTACAAAGTAACATTTATTTTTTAATAACGCTATCAAAGTGAGTATCAGGCACAGCAGCGCCGCTATAACACAGGCCGCCATCTTGATTGTTTTGGTTGGATAGATCACATGACTTCGTCACATGACAACAAATACATCATCAGTTTCAGATATATCCGTTTTCACAGTCCACACACAACAATGGGAAAACTGCGTTTTCAAATCTATCCACTTTGGAGTGCGTTTTCACAAATCAGTGTGGACGGACGGCCAAAACAGAGAAAAAGATGCGTCTTCAAATGAAAACATATTAGTGTAGATAAGGCCTATGTGACAGCGTGTCGGACTCTCTAGCTAGCTAGCTGTTTTTATTATTGCGATGTCTGTATAACCATAAAACTTATGAATTTTAAAACTAGTTTAAACTTTCAGAAAGGTTTGTTTTTCTGAACATCAAAGTTTGTTTTCGTCTAGTTAAACATTGCTGTCTTTTATCATTTCGCTATAGTTGCTAATTTACAAAAGCAATTAGCCTCTTGATTCTGCTTTATTCTGACTTTACCAGTTTTGGTGGATTTAGGTGGATTTTAACCATGGTAAAATGACTGTGATGTGTAGCCTCGAGTGGCTAATTCGAATTAAAACAGGTTATTCCTTATGATGTATAAATGTAGCTGTAATTGTGCAGTCACCAAAGGTGAAATAAAAAATTGGGTTTTCCAGGTAGTGAGAGGTGTTCTAGTGGCACTTCAACTGAAATGAATGTTGTCATGCTGGGAGCACGTGAAAGAAATAAGAGCGCTAACGCACAAACGATGAGGTGAATCATACGTTTTCTGTGGCGTTGCCTGCAAATGCACTCAACTCCAGAGACACTCCCGAGGGAAGAGAGCTCTCAGATCTGAATTTACCTTCAGGTAATCAACCTGACAATGATGTAAATAAAACATCTCTCACACTATCAGCGCAGAGCAGAGAGAGAGAGGAATGAGATGAGATGACAAACAAGAAAGGCGAGGAGAAAGACTTATGTGACAGGGAGCAAAAGATGCAATAAAGTACAAAAACGAATGAAACGCAAGAAACGGAAGAGATGAGAGAAGTTGATGAGCGATTCCCGCAGCCCTGGGTGGTGGCTGTTTTAAGATGAAGCGATGAATTATTTAAACTGCTTTATTAGCATCTTCTTTAGTCATGTCTCTCCCATGTTGCGTGCGTTTTCACGCTGTGTGCTCGTTCTCTGGGGAGAACGCTCACCGGAAAACCTCCGCAATGTACCGGCGGCCCTATTCGCTCACCCAACGCCTAAAACAAACTAAATGAGATGACTCAAGCGTCAACAAAGGGGAGCGTGTCTTTGTTGCGGTGTTGTCAATAACTCACCTCAGAACTCTTGTGCATTCTTTGGGCTTCTGTGTTAACACGGCAAACGCCTGCTAATTATGCCGCCACGATAACAAGGAACCCTTGTGCAGCAACTGAGAAGGATTAACCCATGAAAGCAATCGTGAAAGCGTGTGTAGCGGGCAAGTGGGGGTGTAATTTAGACTCTAGGGGCAGTTCTGGTTGAGTATGTCTTTATTGTACAATCTCAGAAATGCCTTTATAACCATTCTAGCTATGGAGAGTTGGAGATGTCCACCATGTTTCTCGCTCTTTGGTGAGTTCTTGTGCATCTGTCCATCACGATAGTCACAACTTGACAGTCAGGCTTCAGTCAGGCCTGACAGCAGATCGATATGCATGTATAATGCCATGGGCTGTGTTAGCCGCTGCGTTCTCTAATGCACTACTCAACCTCAAGACAGTTAGATTCCCAGCGCCGACCAGCTGCATACAAACCCCATGCTTTATAGCATTATATTTTACACAATATTTTAATACAAAATTTGAACCCTACTTTTTTTATTCCATATCAACAAACCTCAACTGGTGAAATATAAACATTAAAACTCTTCATCTGGTGAATATATAGGCAATAAAAGCTTAATTTGGTAAATACTTACATATAGCGCATTGTAAGGTATCATTTCAAAATAAGGGTCCCTGGTGTATTTCGGGGTTGTTTATAGTAAAAAGTCCTGCCTTATGTACCAAATGTTCTCTGGTTGTTATTTAGATTTTGGTTGCACATATTTTTTTTTGTGTGTGTGGGGGGGTTTATTCATTTTGGGATCGTTTAGCCTCAATGTTTGTGTCCAAGCGTGCCGCACAAGCCCTCAAAAGTGAAGCCAAAACGTCTCGATCGCCCCCCGGTGGCTGGTCCTAGTATAGGTCATAAACCCCGCCTCCCCATGTTATTCAACGGGACGTGAGACCAACTAAACAATTAAATTACTGTCGTTTACTGTAGTTTCTATCACGTTGATGTAATTTCAAGTGTTTGTTTTCAAAATAAATTTGTTCTTAGTTATTTGATGCTATAAAAACGGTGCTGTGACATCATGATTGACAGCTGTGATTGACAGGTTCTCTGAGCGAAGTAGTCACTGAAGCACCAACAGACTTTTTTTCGGGATCTTCGGAGGACTGAGGAGATTGGAGCTTTAAATTTAATATCTAAATTTCTATAATTAATTATTTCACACCGTCATAAGTCAAAAGTCAAAGTGCAGGGGCGTGTGCTTGCGATTGATTCAGCGAGAGTGAGGGCGGGGCCTTGATTTCGCGGCTTTACTTCCTGCTCAATACTGCGCAGGTCTGGTCCCGAAATCACAACTGCGCAGACTCAAGTCCCAAGATGTCAGCGCCATATCGGGACACTGGCGGCTTCAGTTCTCACCAATGGAAAAGAGCGAAGGGGCGTCGTCCATCTTTTTTTACAGTCTATGGTCCGCCACAGTAAGGAAAGACTACGATATTTGATTTATTATTCTATATATCGGATGATTAATGGGTTACCGGTCTTTTCCACCACCATAGTTTTCGATAACTGCAAAATCCGCTATCTGTCGACCTCTTAACATTTATGTAATACAGTAATGAAAAACTGGACAAGAAAAGCTAGCTTCATACAATGTGACCCACATTTGGTTTTCGACCATTGAAAATTGGTAATAATTAAAGATTTTACAGATGGAGCCACAATAGGGCTTTACACATTGCGCTTAACCCCTGATAATCGCCACTTTTAACTAGAAATTATAAGTAGCAAACCATGTTTCATAGCTGTGACATAAACGAAAGGCTAAAATTCAATAGCAAAAATGCTAAGACAGGAAACAAATCTGTGCTTGGGTTATTAATGGTTCTAAACAGACTTTGTTTTTCAAATACAATTTCTGAACTTTTCTTTTTATTTAGATGCTAAATATGACATGGGCATGTTCTTGACAACACCCAAGAACTTGTAATCATTTGTGCTGATAAAACATAACGCTCATTTTAATGGCTTAGCCATCTGTTTTATTTTGAGAATTTCTCACAGAAGATACTCCAGAGTCAAGAGATCATTAAAATGCCATACAGATATCAAAGGAGATGTCAGGGCAGGTTGAGGCATTTGAAATGAATCACAACTCTGGCATCCAATATAGGCCTAACAAGCTAACAAGCTAACAAGCTAAAGCTATATATAGAGCAAAATTAGCAAAACCTTCAGATCTGTGGAATATAACAACTACTTCAAAGGATGCGACTTCAAACTAAGTATAACTAAAATAATAAATAACACTTTAAAAGAACAGAGGTTTTAAAGTGACAGCGGGTAGATTAGCATATTAGCATATGAGCTGTCAACTGTGAGGTAAAGATGCAGGAAAACGGGTCACAGTTAATTAGCTGCAATCCATGTGTTTCATTAGCAACTCGTTAACCCCTCACAAGGTATGGTACATAATGTGTTAACTATCTATACATTCCCACACGCTCACAAACTGACACTTTAAACAAAAACACATACACTTTAGCTCCAAAACCTAGCGAGCTGCCTTGTTGTCTACTGCCTAGATTGGCAGCTGCCTTCAGGATCTTAACCAAGAAAGAACCTCACTTGATTCAGAACGCTCTACATGGGCAGAAAGTCTGTGCATCACACTGTATCGATAGATTGATTTAAGTAGAGTTTGCAGTTAGCATGTTGTTAATCATGCTAACTAATCATCTCATGAGCATAAAAATACACAGCACGCACAAACACTGGGTAAAATGGTCAAATTTTATACGTTTTCTAGGTATGTGTTGCATATTTAACTCAATGAATCCTAATGAACTTATAATGGTATATGCTCTTTACACCCTGGTGCATATAATGGTATATGCTATTTACACCCTGGTGCATATAATGGTATATGCTATTTACACCCTGGTGCATATAATGGTATATGCTCTTTACACCCTGGTGCATATAATGGTATATGCTATTTACACCCTGGTGCATATAATGGTATATGCTATTTACACCCTGGCATAGCATACTATAATGGTATATAGCTATTTACACCCTGGTGCATATGGTATATGTCTTACACCTGGCATATAAGGTATATGCTCTTTACACCCTGGTGCATATAAAGGTATATGTTCTTTACACCCTGGTGCATATAAAGGTATATGTTCTTTACACCCTGTTGCATATAAAGGTATATGCTCTTTACACCCTGGTGCACATAATGGTATATGCTATTTACACCCTGGTGCACATAATGGTATATGCTATTTACACCCTGGTGCATATAAAGGTATATGTTCTTTACATCCTGGTGCATATAAAGGTATATGCTATTTACACCCTGGTGCACATAATGGTATATGCTATTTACACCCTGGTGCACATAATGGTATATGCTATTTACACCCTGGTGCATATACCACCAACCCGAACTGCAGCTGTGGGGAACCAGAAACCACTCAGCACATTGTCAACGAGTGTCCGAAAACTTATTTCAATGGCGGACTCGAGGCTCTACACCTGGCTGAACAAGATGCTGTTCCGTGGCTGGGCACGCAATGCAAACGCTAAGAAGAAGACTATAGTAATACCATGGTTAATTGCAAAAAATCTATGGTTTCTGCCAAAACACATGGTTACTACAATATTAGTAATACAACGATGCAATCTACACACAATCGATGCCGAGCCGCAGGAACGAGTCCGTTCGACAGACCCCGCCTCCGGACCAAACTTTTCTCTGCACTCCTCGACACTCACTGTCACCAAATCACTGCGATGAAATCAACATTTATATTAATTTGCATCTATTATTTTAAGTAGTATTAAAGGAAATATTAAGAATGAAAACAGGAAATCGGATGGGGAAAAAGAGCGGGACAAAACCTGGATTTGAATCGCGGTTGCTAGGACAACAGTACACATTCACACCATCTTTACACCCCATGCCACTGCAGCGACACCTATTGGTTAGTTTGTCTTATATATATATATATATGTGTGTGTATATATATATATGTATATGTGGTTCCACCAGACTATTGGGGTGCAAATAGCTGCACTGTGTGGCAGATACTATTTACACCGGAGTCCAAATAGACACTCCATCATTTTTACTTCCATAGTTTTGACCCCCCCCCCCGTTCTATATGGGACTCTGTAGCATCCAGTTATCCTCTCGGAAATAGGAATAGCATACTGCATATTTAATAATATTTAATACATAAATGTTTCAATTAGTGGTATGTTACACTGTTGTCACATGGCCTCCACGACACTGTAAGGGGCCAGTCAACAATTTCACTGTCACATTCAAAAGTTGTAGATCGATAACACGATCTCGACACTTTCAATGCAGGTCCGCACCTTAAGGGAGCTGGTGCCCTTTCAAATGCATTTATACCTCAGAATTGCCATCAGAGCGCATAGTTTGGGTGTAATTAGATCGATGGGTTTGATTTGATTTTTCAGTAATGGGAGCGAATCAACAGGGTTTTTTTTTCCTCTCAGTCTTGCACTCTGATACTACGGCTGCGGTGCTGTATTGCTTTGTCACGATGACAGTGATAAATGTGGAATGCAAATCTGTTGTTTCCAGATGGGTAGTTTTCAGGCGTGCAAAGGGACGGCGAGGAAATCAAAGCAGTGATGTTTTGAAGGCTGGCATTGAAGAACATGTTGTTGTTTTGTCAGGCACGCTCAGGACTGATGTAGAGGTCGAATGACTCAACAATCATTGCACAGAATGCCCTCAGAGAAATTCGCGACATTACAGAGCAGAAAAAGAAGCCCTGCTTGGCACAAACACTATTATTGGAAACAGACAGATAAAAGACCTTCTCTAAAAGCTTCACCCCAGGGCTACATCGCTGTCAAACGCTAGTCACAGCATTACCGCCGGCTAGTGTCTTGACCCAGCTTAAAAAAAACAGAGAGAGAGATGTCAGTGTGCCTGTGTTTATATTTGCGACAGATAATTAGCCATTAGTCTGAAGTGTGCTGATTATTTCTTATGGCATACTTCTTTAAAATAGTATTATTTTCAAACAGATGTATGCTACAATGTTGTTGTCACAACAGAGATTGGTGTCTAGTTATCCTTTTAATGCTGTCTGGGAAATAAATAATGCATTGCATGCTGAACAGTACATCCTATGAATTGCCAACAATCTTTCTTAAATAGCATGTGAAATAGTATGCTACATTTCAAAGTCACATGACCTCACTATTTTGCATGTTTAATTCAGTAAAGTCTCTCTCTTTACTCTAATCCTACCCTCAATATGAACACTGTGAACAGAGCGCTAAAGACCACAGGGCTCGCGGTAAACCCGTGCTATCTGAGTCAGCCAGAAGCTACGCTGACAATTTTGCCACTTTGCCTGAAGGTATGGAGGATTTTTCCGGTTGTCGCCACACCTGAATGCCTCAAAAGGCTGATGTGTGACTCAGCACTTCCTTTATAAAATATGACCTCAAGTTCTTTCAGAGTCATTTCTGAAGGCACAGCCACCGCCAACCGTGAATTCATTATGAGCAGAGCGAGGTAAAGGGAAGAACAAGAATGGGATGGATTGAGGACAGTTTAAATAAGGCACATGAAATGGAGTACTAGTGCAATGCATAAAGGACAGTGTGACTGGGCGGAGGGCGGGGTCGTGATTTTACACACTGCGGATGGTGGTGCGGGAGAGAGAGAGAACGTTTATGGGCAGCTGTCCGTCATGTGTGTGTTTGTGTCTTTTGTTTAAGTTTTTCATTAAAATATCATTTATATTGTCAAGCCGGTTCTCGCCTCCTCCTTTCCCATTAATCCCTTTACACTGGTGCCGAAAACCCGGGAAGGAGGAGGGATACGCCGTAGTGGAGTTCTCGCCGCTACCATCCACCCCAAAGGAGCAGCCGCGGCTGTCTTCCGGGGGACGGATGGAGCTCGGCCGCCAGGAAGCGGAGGAATTGGTCGCCGACCGTGAGGGGAGAAGGGGCTCCTAACCAACCGCCTGGAGCGGTCAGGGCCACTGCCAGGGGCAGAGGAGACCCCTACCAGCCGCTGAAACGCGCCGGGGTCTGAGACCGCCGACCGTGAGTGGGGAGGGGATAACTGCCGACCGCCTGGAGTGGAAGACCCGCTGCCAGGGGCGGTGGAGACCCCTTCTGTTCCCCGAGAACACGGTGGGGCATTCCATCCGCCAGGGGCTGGAGGACTGCCTCCGTTCCGCCCGGGGAGGCGTGGCTGTCGTCCATTAGAGGGTGGAGGAGTGGCCGAGGACCAAGCTACGGCGTATCGGAGAACCGGCAAGTAAGTGTTTTTTTTCCTTGCTCTCTCCTCTCTCGCTCCCGCACCACCATCCGCAGTCGGCCTTTATCCCTCTCGGAGGCTTAAATAGCCTGATAAGGGACCGGGTGTGTAAAATCATGAGCAGGCCCCGCCCTCCGCCCCGTCACAGACAATTACTGTATACTGCATACTGCATACTATTTACAAAAATAGACGTGAAACGGCACATAGTATGCAACAATGAACATTTCAAACAGTAGCTACAACGTTGTGACATGACCACGTTATGTTATGTTTAATTCAGGGTTCCCGCTCTTTTTTCTTAATTAATTTGCATGGCATCCATCGAAAATGTATATTGATTTTTGGGGTGGTTCTCCATTGATATGTCAGGTACCAATCCATGGAATTAAAATAAATATTTATTATACTTTTTATTAATAATAGATTTCATATATTTTCATGACGTTTCCAGGCCTGAGAATGACAAAAATGTTAAATTTCCTGATATTTCCATGTTTTTCATGACTGTGAGAACCCTGATAATTCATCAAGTGGTGCACATTTATAATCTCTGTAATGTTGGAATACAAGTAAGTTATCTGGGCTTGTCTTGCATCTGAAATATACATATAGGGGCATGCATACTGCAAACAATACTCATTTCTTTCAAAAATAGTAGTATGTTATGCATTCGGAACATACCCATTGACAGGTTTTTCTCCAGCTAATGCTAACACAAACACTCTCACCATCAGACTCCCTCATCTACGGATTCATCTCATTTACCCGCAATCCCACAGAAAAGAATCTTCAATCTGTGATATCACCTCACCCAAACAGGCCAAGGAAATACACCTAATCACATTTCCTTAAAATGCCAGTGAGGAACAAATTGCTTAAGCTGAGTGTAATGAATTGAACAGCAGATGCCAGCCCACTGTAATGTACTCAGACAGCCGGCTGTAAAAAACATAAAATCTTGTTGACAAGTTTTTTTTGTTGCATGAAGCAATTCCTACTGGCAAGGCGGGCTGGAAGGGGCCTCCCACAATTCCCACATGTAAACAGATGAGAAAGAGTGAGTTAGCGAGAGAAAGACGACGCTGCGGCCTCCTCAGCCAGCTGCACTGACAAGTGTTTGATTTCCCAAAAGAGTCTCGGGACGGGGTACCTTCTCCTCTCAGAAACGGCACAAGAGACGGGACTGAGGAGAGACTAATCCAGTTTACTCATCTTTGTACGGATGTCTGATTTCAAAGACACACATCAACCCTGAGGTAATCCATTTCCCTTTTCAATCCCCCCATCTTATTTGATCAATTTGGGTGGCGGAGAGACGCCGAGGCGCATACAGGAGACAGTTCAGTACAGTTCTGTCTTCATTACTAAATCACAGTCTGCTGTGTCAGACATCATTCCAACATCCTATAATAATGTCCACCTGGCCAGGATCTCTAAAGGTATGTTTGGAATGGCATACTAGTGTACAACCTGTACTACTCCTGCAGCATGCTGTTTATACGTTGTGCATCCTATGCAAATAAATCCAATTATATTTGACAAAACGTGAAGTATACGACCAGAGCACACTACGTGCATTGAGCGCATCCCACTATTCATTGCACTTAATGTTAATTTCCGAGATGATAACTGGACACGTCTCATGCAAAACAACATGCACCATAATGAGGTCACGTGACAACATTGTACCATTGAAACAATTAGTGTTGTATACTACATACTGTTTCACATACTATTAAAAATAGTAGGCAATATACAGTATATACTGCGCAGTATGCTATTAAAAGACGTTAACTGGATGGCACTCGCATAGTTAGGTCATGTGACTACAATGTAGCATACTACCATTTTAAACCATTATCACTGCACAAATGTTCGCCCGAAAAGAAAAATAATAGTCAGTATATACTCTATGCAGTACACTATTCATGGCACAAATATTTATTTCAGAAATGATAACTGAACACCATTCGCTGAATTAAACATGCAGTGTAGTTAGGCCTTGCAGGGACGGATTACCGACCGGGCCAATGGGGCCAGTGCCCAGGGGGCCCTGGGGTTTAAGGTTGCGTGATCTAGTTTAGTGATCCCCCTGGTCGAAACCCTTTGGGCATGAACAACGAAAACCCAAACCACCCCACCCCACTCAACAACTTTGTGCATGAGCAACGTACAACCCCACACACACACACACACACACACCCCCAACATTTGGGAGGAGGGGGGCCCTTGGAGATAATTGGCCCCAGGGCCTTTGCAATTCATAATCCGTCCCTGAGGTCATGTGACCATAATAATGTAGTATACTATTTCTTAAATAGTAGGCACTAGGCAGTATACAGCACATATGGTGCAGCATGAGGTGAGCAGCACACTAGTGTTCCATTCCAAACATAACCTACATTTATGGGTTGCATAAAGACAGTTTTGTTTTGGGGCAGGACTAGTCAGAATTTAGTGCTTTTTTGGGGGGTGGGGAACTGAAACTTTAAATTGAGTTCTGAAGAGAGAAAGAAAGAGAGAGAGAGACAGTAAGTGTGTAATCCAGACAGAAAGAGATATACGGCTAAAAAAAAAGCGATAAGTTGGAAAGCTTGAGCATTCAGCGGTCTAGAGTCTAGAGAGCGGCCCACAGATCCGAGAGTTCTCTGGCAGTGAGTCAACAGCGTTTGCGTAAGAACATTCCCTCAGCATAAAAAAATGCAAATCCTCCTCTGGGATGCAGCACAATTTTCACAGCGTTGAGCTCCGAGACAATGAATATCACAGTCCTGACCTCTGCAGCAAGTGACGAAAACCGTTACCAGAATCCATGCATCCTTTACAAGACGTAGTGTGCAAAATGACACATTTTTAACATCAACTAGATTCTGGGATGCTTGACTGACTAGTTAACTAATCTGTTAAAACAGCTGGACAGAGCACAATGCAATAGAGTGGTCTCGAGAAATTGTTTTTAAAAGTTGAACTACTATTTTGTATATATA
>NC_068318.1:30469453-30476953 GCF_025860055.1 Xyrauchen texanus
ATTAAATTATGGCACATGATATATTACAACAAACGTTAAATCATCATAAATATATTTATACTTTGTCTTAAAGATAAAAATGTACGTGTTCAAATGTTCAGGGTTTTTTCGTTTTTGTTGCTGGTCGCACCCGTGTTTAGAATGCCCGGGACATGCGTCACGTGTAACGAAACATGCACTGCTTCACATAATTCGTTTCTGTGCTAGGATGTGCAGTCGTGTGTGAAAATGTATATATGCCAATTAGCCACAGAAACATTTGTATTTATGATCTAATTTGTATTGGTATTTTTCCACCTGTTGTCGTAGAGTGATTATTATGAGTGCGCTGTCTTTGTTTACATCGCTGGAGCAAGGAATGAACTATATAATAGGATGCAGATGGTGGAATAAGCAGAGAAGGACCTCAGAATTCAATTGCACTTGACCCAGCCCCATAACGCATTGCATGTATGATTTTGCCAAACCCACTTGCGCCTAGACTTAGCACATACTTGCACAAAAATACCAAAATGTCCATTAACATTGTGCTTATGGGTTATGGCATAGCGCTGCACTTAGCGCTAGCAATCGGGCCCTATATCTTTTAGCGGAAGGATGACGCATCATGACTTTGGTCAAAAAAATAATGTTGTGTGCCCTTAATATTTTTATCATGTAGTAACTATATGATGAATAAAGCACTTGCTATATCGTTAACCAAATCTTAATCCGTCACTCTAATGGAATGGGTCTTAACGTCACCTAAAACATTTACAGCCTTGGCTATATTTGATAAAATTAATTAATTTTTTAATTAATTAATTAATTAATTAATTTGACCAATTGTCACACATTATACATACATTTCTGCATATACATGGTGAAATTATTTATTTTTCACATATCCCAGCTAAGCTGGGGTCAGAGTGCAGGGTCAGCCATGATACGGCGCCCCTGGAGCAGATAGGTTCAAGGGCCTTGCTCAAGGGCCCAACAGTGGTGTCTTGGTGGTGTTGGGGCTTGAACCCACGACCTTCTGATCAGTAACCCAGAGCCTTAACCGCTGAGCCACCAAAAAGCCAACTGTTTTACATTTTAACCTTGTGCGACCCTGAAGTGGACATTAGCGCTAGTTTTTCATTAGAAATCCTCTATTTACTGTGCATTATAACGTTGAGAAAACGGTGCATTACGAACTGTTCTGAGACCAGTGCAGACAGACAGCACACTGGAGGTTAAGTCATTCACTAAATAGGGAGCAAGGGAGCATCCTATAGCTCTCCTATAACTGTTCTGAGACCAGTGCAGACTGACAGCACACTTGAGGTTAAGTCATTCACTATATAGGGAGTAAGGGAGCATCCTATAGCTCTCTTATAACTGTTCTGAGACCAATGCAGACTGACAGCACACTGGAGGTTAAGTCATTCACTGTATAGGGAGTAAGGGAGCATCCTATAGCTCTCCTATAACTGTTCTGAGACCAGTGCAGACAGACAGCACACTGGAGGTTAAGTCATTCACTAAATAGGGAGCAAGGGAGCATCCTATAGCTCTCCTATAACTGTTCTGAGACCAGTGCAGACAGACAGCACACTTGAGGTTAAGTCATTCACTAAATAGGGAGCAAGGGAGCATCCTATAGCTCTCCTATAACTGTTCTGAGACCAGTGCAGACAGACAGCACACTGGAGGTTCAGTCATGCACTAAATAGGGAGCAAGGGAGCATCCTATAGCTCTCTTATAACTGTTCTGAGACCAGTGCAGACAGACAGCACACTGGAGGTTCAGTCATTCACTAAATAGGGAGTAAGGGAGCATCCTATAGCTCTCCTATAACTGTTCTGAGACCAATGCAGACTGACAGCACACTTGAGGTTAAGTCATTCACTATATAGGGAGTAAGGGAGCATCCTATAGCTCTCCTATAACTGTTCTGAGACCAGTGCAGACAGACAGCACACTTGAGGTTAAGTCATTCACTAAATAGGGAGCAAGGGAGCATCCTATAGCTCTCCTATAACTGTTCTGAGACCAGTGCAGACAGACAGCACACTGGAGGTTCAGTCATGCACTAAATAGGGAGCAAGGGAGCATCCTATAACTCTCTTATAACTGTTCTGAGACCAGTGCAGACAGACAGCACACTGGAGGTTCAGTCATTCACTAAATAGGGAGCAAGGGAGCATCCTATAGCTCTCCTATAACTGTTCTGAGAACAGTGCAGACAGACAGCACACTTGAGGTTAAGTCATTCACTAAATAGGGAGCAAGGGAGCATCCTATAGCTCTCCTATAACTGTTCTGAGACCAGTGCAGACAGACAGCACACTGGAGGTTCAGTCATGCACTAAATAGGGAGCAAGGGAGCATCCTATAGCTCTCCTATAACTGTTCTGAGAACAGTGCAGACAGACAGCACACTTGAGGTTAAGTCATTCACTAAATAGGGAGCAAGGGAGCATCCTATAGCTCTCCTATAACTGTTCTGAGACCAGTGCAGACAGACAGCACACTGGAGGTTCAGTCATGCACTAAATAGGGAGCAAGGGAGCATCCTATAGCTCTCCTATAACTGTTCTGGGACCAGTGCAGACAGACAGCACACTGGAGGTTCAGTCATGCACTAAATAGGGAGCAAGGGAGCATCCTATAGCTCTCTTATAACTGTTCTGAGACCAGTGCAGACAGACAGCACACTTGAGGTTAAGTCGTTCACTAAATAGGGAGCAAGGGAGCATCCTATAGCTCTCCTATAACTGTTCTGAGACCAGTGCAGACAGACAGCACACTTGAGGTTAAGTCGTTCACTAAATAGGGAGTAAGGGAGCATCCTATAGCTCTCCTATAACTGTTCTGAGACCAATGCAGACTGACAGCACACTGGAGGTTAAGTCATTCACTATATAGGGAGTAAGGGAGCATCCTATAGCTCTCCTATAACTGTTCTGAGACCAGTGCAGACAGACAGCACACTGGAGGTTAAGTCATTCACTAAATAGGGAGCAAGGGAGCATCCTATAGCTCTCCTATAACTGTTCTGAGACCAGTGCAGACAGACAGCACACTTGAGGTTAAGTCATTCACTAAATAGGGAGCAAGGGAGCATCCTATAGCTCTCCTATAACTGTTCTGAGACCAGTGCAGACAGACAGCACACTGGAGGTTCAGTCATGCACTAAATAGGGAGCAAGGGAGCATCCTATAGCTCTCTTATAACTGTTCTGAGACCAGTGCAGACAGACAGCACACTGGAGGTTCAGTCATTCACTAAATAGGGAGTAAGGGAGCATCCTATAGCTCTCCTATAACTGTTCTGAGACCAATGCAGACTGACAGCACACTTGAGGTTAAGTCATTCACTATATAGGGAGTAAGGGAGCATCCTATAGCTCTCCTATAACTGTTCTGAGACCAGTGCAGACAGACAGCACACTTGAGGTTAAGTCATTCACTAAATAGGGAGCAAGGGAGCATCCTATAGCTCTCCTATAACTGTTCTGAGACCAGTGCAGACAGACAGCACACTGGAGGTTCAGTCATGCACTAAATAGGGAGCAAGGGAGCATCCTATAGCTCTCTTATAACTGTTCTGAGACCAGTGCAGACAGACAGCACACTGGAGGTTCAGTCATTCACTAAATAGGGAGCAAGGGAGCATCCTATAGCTCTCCTATAACTGTTCTGAGAACAGTGCAGACAGACAGCACACTTGAGGTTAAGTCATTCACTAAATAGGGAGCAAGGGAGCATCCTATAGCTCTCCTATAACTGTTCTGAGACCAGTGCAGACAGACAGCACACTGGAGGTTCAGTCATGCACTAAATAGGGAGCAAGGGAGCATCCTATAGCTCTCCTATAACTGTTCTGAGAACAGTGCAGACAGACAGCACACTTGAGGTTAAGTCATTCACTAAATAGGGAGCAAGGGAGCATCCTATAGCTCTCTTATAACTGTTCTGAGACCAGTGCAGACAGACAGCACACTGGAGGTTCAGTCATGCACTAAATAGGAAGCAAGGGAGCATCCTATAGCTCTCTTATAACTGTTCTGAGACCAGTGCAGACAGACAGCACACTTGAGGTTAAGTCATTCACTAAATAGGGAGCAAGGGAGCATCCTATAGCTCTCTTATAACTGTTCTGAGACCAGTGCAGACAGACAGCACACTTGAGGTTAAGTCATTCACTAAATAGGGAGCAAGGGAGCATCCTATAGCTCTCCTATAACTGTTCTGAGACCAGTGCAGACAGACAGCACACTTGAGGTTAAGTCGTTCACTAAATAGGGAGCAAGGGAGCATCCTATAGCTCTCCTATAACTGTTCTGAGACCAGTGCAGACAGACAGCACACTGGAGGTTAAGTCGTTCACTAAATAGGGAGCAAGGGAGCATCCTATAGCTCTCCTATAACTGTTCTGAGACCAGTGCAGACAGACAGCACACTGGAGGTTAAGTCATTCACTAAATAGGGAGCAAGGGAGCATCCTATAGCTCTCCTATAACTGTTCTGAGACCAGTGCAGACAGACAGCACACTTGAGGTTAAGTCATTCACTAAATAGGGAGCAAGGGAGCATCCTATAGCTCTCCTATAACTGTTCTGAGACCAATGCAGACTGACAGCACACTTGAGGTTAAGTCATTCACTAAATAGGGAGCAAGGGAGCATCCTATAGCTCTCCTATAACTGTTCTGAGACCAGTGCAGACAGACAGCACACTTGAGGTTAAGTCATTCACTAAATAGGGAGCAAGGGAGCATCCTATAGCTCTCCTATAACTGTTCTGAGACCAGTGCAGACAGACAGCACACTGGAGGTTCAGTCATTCACTAAATAGGGAGCAAGGGAGCATCCTATAGCTCTCCTATAACTGTTCTGAGACCAGTGCAGACAGACAGCACACTTGAGGTTAAGTCATTCACTAAATAGGGAGCAAGGGAGCATCCTATAGCTCTCCTATAACTGTTCTGAGACCAGTGCAGACAGACAGCACACTTGAGGTTAAGTCATTCACTAAATAGGGAGCAAGGGAGCATCCTATAGCTCTCTATGCAGTTAAGTGCTGTCACTCCTAAAATCTGATCAAACGTTCAGTTTCAGGCTGCAGATGATGTTTGGATCACTCAACATGTTTGACACACATGGGGCGATGATTATCAGAACATAGATTCAGCATTTTGTAATGTATAGTTGGCAGAGTTTGGGCATTACTTCGAGCCCCACAGTCACCACCATTGTGTCCTTGAGCAAGGCACTTAACTCCAGGTTGCTCCGCGGGGGGATTGTCCCTGTAATAAGTGCACTGTAAGTCGCTTTGGATAAAAGCGTCTGCCAAATGCATAAATGTAAATGTAAATGTAAATTACTTTGAATCAGAATTATCTTTGCTCATTTCTGATTGGTAAAATACTTCAACAATGGCTATCACTGGTTTGATTGACAGGGCAAAGAGAGAACATTGAGATTGAGACAAAGTGGAAAAAAAATGTCCTTAAAAGATTTCTTGTTTATTTGCTACTAAGTGTCTCAAACAAAACTTGCCAAATCCTTCATAGATTTGCTGCTACGAATTTAGCAAACTTTAGCGAATCCAGCGATTAGTCCCTTCCTCAGAAATGCTCCTTGTAGCAGCCAAGGAACGTTTACAAATGAAAGTTTACCGGCAGATTGGTATAAACGCGCAAACCCTGATTCGCTAAACTGCGCAAAAGCTAGCCAATCATGGTAATGGCGAAGTTTCCTGCGAACAGACAGTGAGCGTTCTGTCTGAGGCTGAGATTAGCCGAGGTGTGATTTTCGACGTCTGCAACTTTCAAATGCAAACCTAAGAGCCGCGAAACTATCGCTTGTTATCCTCCGCAAACAGCCGAGCGCAATCCGCTCAGCTTTCTCCGCTTTCTCACCTCTCATCTTAGTGGAAGGGAGGCACCTCTGATGATGTGAAGCAGAGAGGAGAACAATTCAATTAAAGTTTGGTAATCCCACAGGCAAATCCTCACACAAGGGCACTACAAAACCGATAAAGGAATAAGGATTGGTGAGAAAGGGGGACAAAGAGGGTCTCCTGTTATCAGTGTGCCCAGGGCCTGCGAGCTATCACCTCTCTGCCCGGAGCCGATTTAGAGAGACTGTTCAAAATAATCTACTCTCTCCGCGGCTCACTGCGCTGTCTGGTTCGAGGGGACAACAAGGGGAAATAAGGGACATAATTAGGAGATGAATGGCCCTCGTTTGGGGAAATAGGTGTTTGCATGGCAAATAGAAGATTGTTGATTGGTTTCAAATCATTCATGTTCCAAATGAAGACAAAATGCATTGTGACATTTTTGGGTTGTTTTGAAGCTTTGTATCTGTAGAGCGGAGGAGGGCGGGGCCGGGCTGGAACAACGTGCGCCCGGTCCCCAATCAGCTTGATGGGGGCGCGTGAGGGATTAAGAGAGAGTTCAAGAGAGAGAGAATTACAGACAGCTGCACTGTGTGTTTATGTTCGTGTTTTTCATTTATTTCTTCATGAAACTATTATTTATATTGTCAAGCCGGTTCTCGCCTCCTCATTTGGTGCCGAAACCTGGGAAGGAGGAGGGATGCCCGTCGCGGAGTCCTCGTCACTGCCGTCCACCCAGGGGAGTGCCGCTGCCATCTGCCGGGGGACGGAGTAGCCCGACTGCCCGGACGCGGAGAGCGGCCGCCGTCTGCGAGGCGAGTGGGAACTGGAATCCCCGACCGCCTGGAGCGAAGGAGCCGCTACCAGGGGCGGAGGAGTGCCCCGCCGTCCCCCGGAAACCGAGAAGACCGGCGTCTGCGAGGGAGGAGGGAAGCAACTCCTCGAAGGGTTCGAGAAGACCGGCGTCTGCCAGGGGCGGAGGAGTGTCCCCACGGGTCACAGAGAACGCAGAGGGGTGTTCTGTCCAGCTGGGGGTCGGTCTGACTCCGGTTCGCCAGGGGAGGAGCGGCTGCCGTCTGCCTGAGAGGGTGGAGGAGTGATCGTGGACAACGTGACGGATGGCGCATTAGAGAACCGATGAGTTTTTTTTTCTCTCTCTCTCTCCTCTGTTTCTTTCTCTGTCGCTCCGTGTTGGCCTTTTCCCTCGCCTATTTTGTTTTTGTTGTTTTTGCCCTCCTGTCTCCTCCCAGGTCGAGCAAGGTGGGGATGACCCAAGAAGGGAGGGGATGTACGTCATGCCTGGGGGCGCCCCGGCCTGAGGTAACGCCGAGAGGAGTGTAGAGCAGAGGAGGGCGTGGCAGGGCTGGAACAACGCCCGCCTGGTCCCCAAATCAGCCTGATGGTGGCGTGCGAGGGATAAAGGCGGCCGGTGACGACGAAAATCATCCAGATACGGGTCAGGAGCTTCATTTAATGTTCACATCAACCATCAGAATGGAGAACAATAATGTGATCTCAGTGATTTGGACCATGGCATGATTGTTGGTGCCAGACAGGCTGGTTTTGGCATCACGAGGGGGACCTACACAATATTAGGGATAAAGGCGGCCGGTGACGACGGAGAATTA
>NC_068318.1:30833764-30848764 GCF_025860055.1 Xyrauchen texanus
TGTGGAAGTGGCCGCCGGGCTTCTCTCTCGGGTCGTGCAGGTGTGATTCCGCAGGCGAGCAGGAGCAGGCAGACACACGACCGCCAATCCGTGTGGCGCTGGGCCTGAAGCCCGGAGCACAGTGTGGTGGAGCGGGGGTGCCGACCCACCGTGGGTGGTGTAGCTTTCTCTCTCTCTGTGTGTGAGTGTGTGTGTGTGTGTGTGTGGCAGAGAGAGAGAGTTTACGGACAGCTGCCTTCTGGGGGGGGGGCTACACCTTTGTGTGTTTGTCTTTTTCATTTAAGTTCTTTGTTAAAATATTAGTTTATAGCTTATCATTGTCAAGCCAGGTCTCTCCACCTCCCTCCTTTCCATTTTTTGCGCACTCCCTCTGAATGGGTCGTGCGTGTGTGTGTGTGGGATCCTCAGCTTCTCTCTCTCTCTCTCTGATCTCTTTTGTGGGACTGTGTGTTTAGTTACTTGGTTAGATTTTACATTTACATTTATGCATTTGGCAGCATCTTTTTTCTTTCTTTTTAACAGTTTTTTTTTTTTGTGCTTGGGCTCTAAGGGAAAGTGCACTTGACAAGTAGGCTGGGCGTTGGTGGACAATCCCGGAGCAACCTGGAGCGGGCGTGTCTTGCTCAAGGACACAATGGAGGTGGCTGTGGGGTTTGAACCAACAACCTTCTGATTACCAGTTTACCAGTTATGTGGTTTAGACCACTACACCATCACCACCCACTGTGTTCATTTGATGGCTTCGTTCATGGATAATCCTAAAGGTGGATGCTGGATTTTGTACCATGACAGTTCTAGGTGGTTCAAACTGGTTTATTTGGTTCAGCTGGTGGGGACCTGGCTTGCAACATACCTTCTAGAATTCTACAATACTTTCTTAAATGTGTCTGATATTGCAATGTAACTGGTTTTGCTTAATTCTACATTGATTTCCACAGATGAGCTGACCAAGACCCCACTCACAGGCTAACAGGGGACCAAATGAAGGAGCCGAAGGAATATGGCACAAGTGTTTCCCAGTTCTCTGCCAGCGTCACGTGCTATGGTAGCGACTAGCCAGAAGTACCTGGCCATCAAGAAACGGCGAGCTATGGAGACGCTCTGAGCTCCATGCCTCCACACACAGAGCCTGCTTCTCCACGCAAACGCAAGAAAAGGAGGAAGACACGAATCTTGTATCCGAGCAACACTTTGAGAGTTGTTCCCACCAAAGAGCTGAGCCGAGCCAAGAACTGCCTGTTCCTCTTGTGCATCATTGTCTTTCTGCAGGTTTACAACGCCTATCGAGAACCTAGATGACCACATGCTCAAGTACGACCTAGACGGACTTGAAAATACCCTGAAAAGGGAAGTGTTTGGACAACAGGAAGTGACCGAGGGCATTCTTGGGCATTTACAAGATTATTTGTCGAACTTATGTTCACAATAAACCTTTGGTGTTGTCACTCATGGAGCTTACTGGAGTAGGGAAGAGCCACGCCGGTCGACATTGTTGGCACAACATTTTCGTTCAGTGGTAGGCTGACCAATTGGTAATGCAATACTTTGTGCTGCACCACTGCCCTACGGATGACGATATCCCACGCTGCACCACTGCTCTGGACACCCACATCTCTGAAATGGTCACTCAGGCTGAGGAAGTAGAGAAGATACCGCTCTTTATCTTCGATGATGTGGAACACATGCCCAGAGAGTTGCTTGACTCTTTGCAAGATCTGATACATCCCCAAAACAACAACGAATACTTAAATGCAATTTACATTCTCATTGGTAACTTGGGACATGAAGAAATCACCAAGTTTGTCCTTAATAACTCTAGTGTCAGCCGCCTCGGGCCGATTGAGCTTGGGTCAAGAACTGACCTCTTGGTTGCGCACAGCTACCTTCAGAGGTACCACTCATTATTCCTGGATGCCGAGATCCTACCCTTCACGCTTTTAGAGAAAAGCCACGTAATGGAATGTTTTATTGATCGAGATGTCTCAAGAAGGATTCTACCCAGATCGCCAGCATGTAGAAAGACTAGCGGAAGAACTTTCTATACTATAATGTTGGCAAGTGGGAATTATTCAGCACACAGGATGCAGGCAGGTTGTAGCAAAGGTTAACCTTCTCTAAAATTAATTCTGCCGTGCAGATGGATCTACATGCAAGCAACCATTTCAGTAGGGTTGGGAACCAAGAACCGCTCCATTTGTTTAAAAATAAGAGAACGGTATGATTTCCATGACTTTCGGTTCAGATAACGGTTCCTAACATGCAATTTTCCACCAATGCGAATGGAGAGCTGCCACCTACTGAATATCCAGCAGAAACATACAGCGTGATGAGTGGTCCGATTCCTGAACAATTGACTCTCTCAAGCTGGCTCTTTTAGTGATTAAAAAGACGTAACTATCAGTCAGAGCGGGTACTGAACTAATATTACTGACGTGCAAGTAATGATTTTTGTCATCTCCAACTTGAAATGAAATCTGTTAATGTATTATATATTTTTATTTGTTTAAAATGATTCAATATATACAGTTGAAGTCAGAAGTTTACATACACTTCAGCCAAATACATTTAAACTCAGTTATTCACAATTCCTGACATTTAATCGTAGAAAACTTTCCTTGTCTTAGGTCGGTTAGGATCACTGCTTTATTTTAAGAATGTGAAATGTCAGAATAATAGTAGAGAGAATGATTTATTTCAGCTTTTATTTCTTTCATCACATTCCCAGTGGGTCAGAAGTTTACATGCACATTGTTAGTATTTGGCAGCATTGCCTTTAAATAGTTTAACTTGGGTCAAACATTTTGGGTATCCTTCCACAAGCTTCTCTCAATAAGTTGCTGGAATTTTGTCCCATTCCTCCAGACAGAACTGGTTTAACGGAGTCAAGTTTGTAGGCCTCATTGCTCGCACACGCTTGGATTGAGGTCAGGGCTTTGTGATGGTCACTCCAATACCTTGAATTTGTTGTCCTTAAGCCATTTTGCCACAACTTTGGAGGTATGCTTGTGGCCATTGTCCATTTGGAAGACCCATTTGTGACCAAACTTTAACTTCATGCCTGATGTCTTGAGATGTTGCTTCAATATATCCACATAATAACCTTCCTCATGATGCCATCTATTTTTGAAGTGCACCAGTCCCTCCTGCAGCAAAGCACCCCAACAACATGATGCTGCCACCCCTATGCTTCATGGATGCGATGGTGTTCTTCAGCTTGCAAGCCTCAACCTTTATCCTCCAAACATAACGATGGTCATTATGGCCAAACAGTTCAATGTTTGTTTCATCAGACCAGAGGACATTTCTCCAAATATTAAGATCTTTGTCCCCATGTGCACTTGCAAACTGTAGTCTGGCTTTTTTATGGCAGTTTTGGAGCAGTGGCTTCTTCCTTGCTGAGCATCCTTACAGGTTATGTCGATATAGGACTTGTTTTGCTGTGGATATAGATACTTGTCTACCTGTTTCCTCCAGCATTTTCACAAGGTCCTTTGCTGTTGTTCTGGGATTGATTTGCACTTTTCACACCAAACTACGTTCATCTCTGGGAGACAGAATGCACCTCCTTCTTGAGCAGTGTGATGGCTGCGTGGTCCCATGGTGTTTTTACTTGCGTACTATTGTTTGTGCATTTGGAAATTGCTCCCAAGAATGAACAGACTTGTGGAGGTCCACAATATTTTTTTTCTGAGGTCTTGTCTGATTTCTTTTGATTTTCCCATGATGTCAAAGAAGCAAAGACGCACTGAGTTTGAATGTAGGCCTTAAAATACATGCACAGGTACACCTCCAATTGACTCAAATAAGCCTATCAGAAGCTAATTGTCTAAAGGCTTGTCATCATTTTCTAGAATTTTCCAAGCTGGTTACAGTTAACTTAGTGTATGTAAACTTCTGACCCGCTGGAATTGTGATATAGTCAATTAAAAGTGAAACAATCAGTTAAAAAAATGGTTTTAATGACTTCAACTGTAGTTAGGATCAATTATCGAATTGCATTTATGCCTCTAAAAAGTCTGTATAAGCATGTCTGTTTTCATGAATTCCATAAAATGTATTTCTGATTTGTATTTTCAGCGCTGTTTAAATCTGAAATATCTCATCATTTGGGAACAGGCTGCTGACAGCAGTAATTGCAATAAGAATTGCATTTCTTGGAGGAATTATTCCTCAAAAGTACTAAAGGAAACATTAATGGAACCGTTAAGGAACCGCAATCGCTAAGAAGAATCTGAACCGGAATTCCTTACGATTCCCATCCTTAATTGTGAGCCCTTGTGAGGTGTTTACCATTGTGTTATGTTTTATTGTCACTCATTTCACGTATTGTACGTTCAACATTCAACATTCATTTCTGTGAAACCTTGTTATAACTATTAAATATTGTAATATTGTAAAGATTGTGTAAGCAAACAATATAAAGTGTTTTATTCTCATACATGCACTGTGACGTAGGTCAATGTTACAAGCACAAACTCTGCTGCCGAAAATAACGAAACACAACATACTATTTTTTGCCATTTATTAGAATTTGTCTATTTTAGCTGGAAAAATGACATACTGCAACATTTTGAGGATAAAAGTCAAATTAGTGCCATAATAATAATAATAAGGGCAGTCTTTTGTGAAACATGAGCAGCATAAATTTCTGTGTAAATCGGAATAAACTAGTTAGTTTAAAAAAACAGCTTGTATTTCATTAATGAGACCCTATAGCACAAAAAAAGCAGTCGGTATGTACAATGCATAGACATCTGTGCCCACAAAGCGTTTAACTCATTTGAAACCAAAATATTACTGAACCTGCTCATTCAAACAGCAGTAAATTTTTGATGTGGTTTACAGGTCAAGAGCATTTTCTCAGTGCAGAGTCGCTCTCTAACCATCAAAGAAAGTGTTGCGAGCACTAAAAATACACATCCTGTCTTTTTGGTTTCCTGTGAACATTAGTGTAAGCAACGTATAAACCTAGAAGTGCAATGTCATCCTAATGCAGCGTGGTAGTGTGATTGCCATTTTAACTGCCATGCAATTTCTTGCTTTCACTTATCAAAGCACTAAATCGACCGCAAGGGTCGATTTTAGCATGCACAAAATACTGACAATGCAAAACTACAAATGTCTAAACATCACTGCAAAAATATGTTTTTATGTAGGTTTTAATCAGTATTTGTGCATAGTTTTCCAGTAATAAACTGTTCTAAATATGTTCAAAACAAGACTGTTGGTTGAGATCGCATCATTCGGTTTCCCCAGACTCGCAAAAAATAAGTAATCGTCTACATGCTGCTGAGTATTTCAGTCGTCAAGTGCAAGTGTGTGATGTAGGAGGGGTAGTTGAATCATTTCGTGAGGGGTCTCTTGTCTTTGTTTCTTCGTCTTTGTTTTACGGCAGCTACGCTCGAGTCAAACCTTGTGTCCGCCAGTGTTGAAGTTTTTTCCATCGATGAGAGCCGAGAGTGTGAGATTTACTCCTTTATGGTGAGAAGGAGAAAATAAGACATTTAAAGATGCGTTAGTAGTGTGCTTTAGTTGTACAGTATACTGCACATTTTGGCAAATTAAGTAGATCATCCAAGCATTCCATGCATAGTGAAAATGTACATACTGTGCACGTAAACATGCTCCATACTTCAAAAGTAGCATGGTATTATGCTATTCAAAACATTTTCAGTGGTCACAAACAATGATTATACAGAACAAAAACACAAAGTCAGTGATTACCAGGTCATAGACTCCAATCAAACTGGCTTTGTTTACTTTGGCCTTTTAAGAGGAAATAAACAATCATGAAGAGGTTGTTAATCCTGAGAGTTAAAAATCGAATATGACATTAAAGCTGCAAGCAGTGTGGAACGGGACCTCGCACCCTGGTGCACGTTGGGGCTGCTGTGCCAGGGAATGTTCCTCCAATTTCTTTTAGCATTTTTAGCACTTAAATGTTGTTAAGAGTGTATTCACAGTGTAAAACATGTCATTTCCTGTCGCCAGTAGGTGGCGCTACGACTATAACTGAATAATGGCATATAGAGGTGTTCAGGCTGGGACTCAAAGTTTAGAGCGGATTGGACATTTTATGTTTGAGTTACAACAACTTCCTGTTTCATGGCAAAACATCAAAATTTGTCAGGCCGCCAAGGATACAGCGTTCAAAGAAAACTCACAATTTAGCATCGCCAAGGCCTTTAGATTATACTGACCGAATATGATGTTAATCTGATTTAATCTCTTGAGGAGATCCTTAAAGTACTGAGGCCGGAAATGGCAAAAACTGAGCAAAAATTGAAGAGAAAAATCACAATGGCTGACTTCCTGTTGGGTTTAGGATAAGGCTCTAAGAGACTTTTTGTATGCGTGTTGGCATGTTACATATGCCTACCGATTTTCTTATGTGTAGGTGAAGCGTGGCACGAGGGCTGCTTCGTTGAAATGTTGTAGGTAGGCTATCGAGTCATTTTGCCACAATTAATTCTAAAACCAGCATCAGGTGTAAATGTTCCCCACTTTTGAGACATGTGCAAAGTTTTATGAGTTTTCAAGCATGTTTAGGCCTCAAAAATGTGACCCGTTTCATATCAAACTTTGTCAGGCCGCCACGGACACGCCCTTCAACGAAAACTCAAAAGCTTCACAATTAAACATCACCAATAGCTTTAGATTAAGACTGACTTAATATAATGTTGATCTGATTAAATCTCTGGGAGGAGTTCATTAAAGTCACGAGCCCTGGAAATGGCAAAAACAGCAAAAATTTAAGAGAAAAATTTAAATGGCTGACTTCCTGTTGAGTTTAGGGCATGGGTCCATGAGACTTTTTGTAGGTATCGGTATGTTACTCAGGTGTACCAATTTTCGCACATGTAGGTGAAACGTAGCGTAATGCGCACATTGTTGAATGTTTGGTGGCACTATTGAGCCATTTTGCCACACCTAATTCTGAAACCCACATCAGATGAGTATATGAGTTTTCCAGTATGTTTAGGCCCTCAAAAATGTGATTCATTTGGGAAGAAAATTATAAACACCAAGAAGAACAATCGATACCATCGGTGCTCGGCCCTAATTAATGCTAATCAGTCATTTACTGAACACTTACCTAAAGTCAGCCTAAATAAATCTCCAAGTGTATAATCCTTTTTTTTTTAACAATGTCATATGTTTATGTGTAAAGGCCATTAACTTACAGATAAAGAAGCATCTTTATCCAGCTGGTACTTTGCAGCGACTCCGAAGCATGTATTGCTGCTGCCAGCAGTCCTGGCTAAAGTCATGGCGGTCTCCAACTGATCGCTTAATTTCTGATAGACAGATCCTCCGAACTCTGCTCCATCATTACTGGAGGACACACACACACACACACATATATATATATATATACAGTAAATACAAATATTATGTTATATACTGTCTATATATATATATATATAGTATAATACAAATATTATGTTATATACTGTCTATATATATATATTTATATAGTAAATACAAATATTATGTTATATACTGTCTATATATATATATATATATATATTAGTAAATACAAATATTATGTTATATACTGTCTATATATATATATATATATATATATATATATATATATATATATATTAGTAAATACAAATATTATGTTATATACTGTCATATATATATATTAGTAAATACAAATATTATGTTATATACTGTCTATATATATATATATATATATATATATATATATATATATAGTAAATACAAATATTATGTTATATACTGTCTATATATATATATATTAGTATAATACAAATATTATGTTATATACTGTCTATATATATATATATTATATAGTAAATACAAATATTATGTTATATACTGTCTATATATATATATATATTAGTAAATACAAATATTATGTTATATACTGTCTATATATATATATATATATATATATATATATATATATATATATATATATATATATATATATATATAGTAAATACAAATATTATGTTATATACTGTCTATATATATATTAGTAAATACAAATATTATGTTATATACTGTCTATATATATATATATATATATATATATATATTAGTAAATACAAATATTATGTTATATACTGTCTATATATATATATATATATATATATATATATATATATATATATATATATATATATATATATATATAGTAAATACAAATATTATGTTATATACTGTCTATATATATATATTATATAGTAAATACAAATATTATGTTATATACTGTCTATATATATATATATATATATATATATATAGTAAATACAAATATTATGTTATATACTGTCTATATATATATATATATATATATATATATATATATATATATATATATAGTAAATACAAATATTATGTTATATACTGTCTATATATATATATATATATATATATATATATATATATATAGTAAATACAAATATTATGTTATATACTGTCTATATATATATATATATATATAGTAAATACAAATATTATGTTATATACTGTCTATATATATATATATATATATATATATATATATATATATATATATATATATATATATATATATATATAGTAAATACAAATATTATGTTATATACTGTCTATATATATATTAGTAAATACAAATATTATGTTATATACTGTCATATATATATATATATATATATATATATATATATATATTAGTAAATACAAAATATTATGTTATATACTGTCTATATATATATATATATATATATATATATATATATATATATATATATATATTAGTAAATACAAATATTATGTTATATACTGTCTATATATATATATATATTAGTAAATACAAATATTATGTTATATACTGTCTATATATATATATATATATATATATATATTAGTAAATACAAATATTATGTTATATACTGTCATATATATATATATATATATATTAGTAAATACAAATATTATGTTATATACTGTCTATATATATATATATATATATATATAGTAAATACAAATATATATGTTATATACATGTCTATATATATATATATATATTAGTAAATACAAATATTATGTTATATACTGTCTATATATAGCATATATTAGTATAATAAAAATATTATGTTATATACTGTCTATATATATATATATATATAGTAAATACAAATAGTATGTTATATACTGTCTATATATATATATATATATATTAGTAAATACAAATATTATGTTATATACAGTCTATATATATATATATATATATATATATATATATATATATATATATATATATATATATATATATATATATATATTAGTAAATACAAATATTATGTTTATATACTGTCTATATACACTCACCTAAAGGATTATTAGGAACACCATACTAATACTGTGTTTGACCCCTTTCGCTTCTTCAGAACTGCTCTTAATTCTACGTGTAGCATAGATTCAACAAGGTGCTGAAAGCATTCTTTAGAAATGTTGGCCCATATTGATAGGATAGCATCTTGCAGTTGATGGAGATTTGTGGGATGCACATCCAGGGCACTAAGCTCCCGTTCCACCACATCCCAAAGATGCTCTATTGGGTTGAGATCTGGTGACTGTGGGGCCATTTTAGTACAGTGAACTCATTGTCATGTTCAAGAAACCAATTTGAAATGATTCGAGCTTTGTGACATGGTGCATTATCCTGCTGGAAGTAGCCATCAGAGGATGGGTACATGGTGGCCATAAAGGGATGGACATGGTCAGAAACAATGCTCAGGTAGGCCGTGGCATTTAAACGATGCCCAATTGGCACTAAGGGGCCTAAAGTGTGCCAAGAAAACATCCCCCACACCATTACACCACCACCACCAGCCTGCACAGTGGTAACAAGGCATGATGGATCCATGTTCTCATTCTGTTTACGCCAAATTCTGACTCTGACCATCTGAATGTCTCAACAGAAATCGAGACTCATCAGACCAGGCAACATTTTTCCAGTCTTCAACTGTCCAATTTTGGTGAGCTCTTGCAAATTGTAGCCTCTTTTTCCTATTTGTAGTGGAGATGAGTGGTACCCGTTGGGTCTTCTGCTGTTGTAGCCCATCCGCCTCAAGGTTGTGCGTGGTTGTGGCTTCACAAATGCTTTGCTGCATACCCGGTTGTAACGAGTGGTTATTTCAGGCAAAGTTGCTCTTCTATCAGCTTGAATCAGTCGGCCCATTCTCCTCTGACCTCTAGCATCAACAAGGCATTTTCGCTCACAGGACTGCCGCGATACTGGATGTTTTTCCCTTTTCACACCATTCTTTGTAAACCCTAGAAATGGTTGTGCGTGAAAATCCCAGTAACTGAGCAGATTGTGAAATACTCAGACCGCCCGCCTGGCACCAACAACCATGCCACGCTCAAAATTGCTTAAATCACCTTTCTTTCCCATTCTGACATTCAGTTTGGAGTTCAGGAGATTGTCTTGACCAGGACCACACCCCTAAATGCATTGAAGCAACTGCCATGTGATTGGTTGATTAGATAATTGCATTAATGAGAAATTGAACAGGTGTTCCTAATAATCCTTTAGGTGAGTGTATATATATATATATATATATATATATATATATATAAAGTAAATACAAATATTATGTTATATACTGTCTTATATATATATATATATATATAGTAAATACAAATATTATGTATACTGTATATATATATATATATATATATATATGTAGTAAATACAAATATTATGTTATATACTGTCTATATATATATATATATATATATATATATAAATATATATATCTTCGTATATATATTAGTGTTAAGTATATTGTCTATATATGTATATATATATATATATATTAGTAAATGGAGCATAGGTATTATATATATATGATTGTATGGATATATATATATATATATATATATATATACGTCCATATATATATAGTAAATACAAATATTATGTTATATACAGTACATGTATATATACATAGACATAATATTATGTTATATACTGTATATACATATATATATATATACACATATATACATATACATACATACATGGTAAACACAAATGTATGATTACTTCGCACATATAGATATGTATAGTAGATACAAATATTATGTTATATACTGTCTATATATATACATACACACACAATATACGATGGCACATACATATATATATACGGTTGTGCAAGAACTCACAAAAACATGATGTGTATGTAGGCATGTCCATATGAAGTAAAGCATCAGAGAGAGCTGCAAAATATTAGTATATTATATACCCCCGTCCATATAGTACATATATAGTATATATATACAATACATGATGTTATACATCAGTCTGCATATATATAATTTATAGTAAAACATACAAATATTGTATAAAGTTTATATATCCATACTGTCTATATATATATATATATAGTAACAAATAATATTATATTTGTCTATATATATATATTCTATATCTATATATATATATATATATATATATATAAGTAATAATCTAAATGTTATATTATATACTGACCATGTCTATATATAATATATATATATATATATATATATATATATACGTATATATATATATATAGTAAATACAAATGTGATGTTATATACTGTCCATATATATATATATTTATATAGTATATCATATATATGTATATACTGTCTATATATATATATATATAGTAAATACAAATATTATGTTATATACTGTCTATATATATATATGTTTCACAGGTAAATACAAATATTATGTTATATACTGTCTGTATATATATATATATATATATAGAGAGAGAGATAATATATCATATATATATAAATAGTAAATACAAATACTATATTATATACTGTCTATATATATATGTGTGTCCATGTATATATATATATATATATATATATTAGTAAATACAAATATTATGTTATATACTGTCTATATATATATATTTGCCTGGTAAAAAATATTATATTCTATGCTGTCTATATATATATATGTATGTATATATACTGTCTATATATATATATATATATATATTAGTAAACACAAACATGATGTTACATAATCATGTCTATGTGTATATATATATGCATACCTGTAGATATATGGATATGCATATATACATATACATATATGTTAGTAGATGCACCTGTCCATGTCATATACTGGAGCACACATATATATGCATATCAGTAAATACAAACATGGATGCTTACATAACCCGTCCTATAGCATATTGACACTCACAGGCGAATACTGATATGTATGTGATATACTGTCCATATATACATATATGTTTATATAGTAAACCTACCAACACGATGCTATATACGATATATGTGCATATATGTTTATATAGTCAATACAAATATCATGTTACATACTGTCTATATATATACACAGATGAGTAAGCTCTACATGTGATGTTACACACTGTCTATACACATATATTAATGGCTAAAATGACATGTTATGGAGCATTAACTGTCCCATATATTAATATATGTATATACACACACACACACACATAATATTACAAGGAGGATGCCATACAAGGAGACATATGGAGCTCAGTAAACACAAACGATTTCCATGTTTATATACCCATGTCCACACACATATATGTTTATTATATATATATATATATATATATATTAGTAACACAAAATATTATGTTTATATACCTGTCCATATGAAGAAGACCACAGTTATATAGCCCCCCCCCCCCCCCTCCATTACAAACATCATGTTTGAGAGGGACGCCTGTCCAACCATATGGAGGATGGATGGCTGGGACATGCATATACACACACATGGACATGGAGGAGGATAGGATATATATTTATACATGGCTGGCTACTTCCAGCGAAACACATGTAAACATCGGCTGTCAATATAGACAATCGTCCTGGAGCACATAGAGGCTGGGATGGGACATAGGCACATGGCCATAGGATAGAGAGCATACATATACATGATACAAGGTATATGGATATATATATGTCAATAGTGTAACACAATATTATGATTATGTGCTGGCATAATTTGGTCCGTTTGTATGGAGCATAGGGGTTGAGCACTACAAGGTAAAATTCGCCAAAAAACATGATGGTTATGATGCCCCCCATCGTCCGCCATATAGATGGTATTGGACATAATTCATACAGCAAAAATCCACAAGACATTATGTCGGCGGCATTTAACTCATCCCGCCATACATGGGCCGTATGGCATCTGTATGGCCAAGATACCAATGGTGTCCATCACGCCATATTTTCACCCGTCCGCCATGGCTGGTGGGAGCAGCCATATTACGGCTGCCATGGAAGGCTACATGGACTTTACACATAAGCATACCACGCATCACTTAGCTTTCTGGGCGGCGCAATCATCCAGGCGGCATAGGGGGGGGCTATATACGCGGCGTTGGATATAGTCCGCCTAAAGTAATAGCGGCTAGTATGCCATATCAGTCCTGCATATACAAGTACCTATGTTGCACGTCATCACAAATAAAGCATATGCAAAGTTATATACCCTGGTCCATAGGAGACAAGAAGACATATAGGGCGAAGAAGTATATACATATTGACATATGTATACATATACAAGTAAGCAAGGCATAAGTAAACGTTTACAAAGTTCATTGAGGGCTCATACTTTGACCCATTATACATTAAGATATATGAAGACATATATATTATTTATACACATATATGTATAAGACATAAGTATATATACATACACACACACATATCTATATAGTAAACACAAATATTTATAAAGTCATATTACTCAGTCTGAGACACACATATGGTTAATCACAAAATATTTAAGGGTTGAGACACTCGTCCATAGAAATGTATTGGGAGGATCTTATGGAGTGCATCACAAAAATATTATGCTATATACCTGTCCATATATATATATATATATTAGTAAACTCACAAATATTATGTTATAAGTGCACTGTCTATATATATATATATATATATATATATATATATATATATATATATATATATATATATATATATATATATATTAGTAAATACAAATATTATGTTATATACTGTCTATATATATATTAGTAAATACAAATATTATGTTATATACTGTCTATATATATATATATATTAGTATCAAATATTATGTATATACTGTTATATATATATATATATATATATATATATATATATATATATATTAGTAACTCAAATATTATGTTATATACTGTCTATATATATATATATATATATATATATATATATAGTAGTAAATACAAAATATTATGTTATATACTGTCTATATATATATTAGTAAATACAAAAATAATATTATGTTATATACTGTCTATATATATATATATATATATATATATATATATATATATATATATATATATATATATATATATATATATATATATATGTTAGCAAATACTAAATATTGCGTGTTAATATATAATTTTCTGTCTATATATATATATATATATTAGTAAAAATTATAAATATTATGTTATATACTGTTCATATATATATATATATATATATATATATATATTAGTAAATACAAATATTATGTTATATACTGTCTGTATATATATATATATATATATATTAGTAAATGCAAATATTATGTTATATACTGTCTATATATATATATATATATATATTAGTAAATACAAATAGCATGTTATATACTGTCTATATATATATATATATATTAGTAAATACAAATATTATGTTATATACTGATCTATATATATATATATTAGTAAATACAAATGATATATGTTATATACTGTCTATATATATATGTATATTAGTAAATACAAATATTATGTTATATACTGTCTATGTATATATATATATATATATATATATATATATATATAGTAATACAAATATGTATGTATATATATATCTATATATATATATATATATATATATAGTAAATACAAATATTATGTTATATACTGTACATATATATATATATATATACAT
>NC_068318.1:30858764-30918764 GCF_025860055.1 Xyrauchen texanus
AAAATAAAGATTAATAGACAAGCAACCTCCTCTTTATTGTAAATGATGTGTGATGGAGTGGAACTTGACAGTACAACCTGCCCACAGATGCACAAACACGTACGATAATCTTATCATCTACAGTAAATGCATTTCACGAGACGTTGCAACAAGGAGATGAAAACTACATTTACATACTCGCACATACATTTGTGCCCACAAATCTACCAGCAGATATAAAGGCATGAAATGTATTACTGTAATACACAATAAATACAATATACACTGTCTAAATTGTAAAGTTTTTCTACATCATGGTAGTATTTGTTTTTAATGGAAATGCATTACAGTGTTACGGATTTAGAGATAAAAATGTCCTTAAAAATGACACATTGCCTATTTTTTTTTTATTTTGACAACAAATGGCCTCTTCTTAACTCACCACTCCATTCTGAGATTTAGTCTTGAGGTCTTGAGAAGTTAATTTGAAAAATGTACATCCATTTCTTAAATATTGCATTCCACTATTGCATTGCATTTCAACTTTTTAAGATCATAAAACTGTCGGTTTATATCCGATTTAAAGGGACAGTTCATTCGAAAATGAAAATCCTCTCATCATTTACTCACCCTCATGCCATCCCAGATGTGTATGACTTCTTTCTTCCGCAGAACACAAATTAAGATTTTTAAAAGTAGTAAGAAGATCCATACAATGCAAGTGAATGGTGACCAGAACTTTGAAGGTCCAAAAAGCACATAAAGGCAGCATAAAAGTAATCCATACGACTTCAGAAGTGGCATGATAGGTGTGGGTGAGAAACAGTTTAATTTAAAGCTGAAGTATGTAACTTGTTCTGTGTTAAAGTTCTTTCTCCAGTCCCATCTTAAATTGCAGAGACAACTGTAAGCCATTCATAGGTTAATTTCCTCAAAAACGGTAGGCACCGTCTTTCTGTGGCGCTTTAAATATTGGTGCTAGTGTCGCACAAATTACACTGTTTAGCTTTAAGTATCTTTTTTTACTATAAATTCTCCTCCCTGCCCAGTAGGGGCGATCTGCACTAAGAATAAAAATCTCCATAAACAAAATAAGAAGAATGTGAAAGTTAAAGTGTAGATTTACAGTAAAAAATGGACTTAAATATTGATCAGTTTCTTACCCACATCTATCATACCTTTCCTGAAGACATGGATTAAACGACTGGAGTTACGTTAATTACTTTTATGCTGATTGTATGTGCTTTTTGGAGCTTCAAACTTCATCCACCATTCACTTGCATTGTATGGACCAACAGAGCTGAAATATTCTTCTAAAAATCTTTCTGTTCTGCAGAAGAAAGAAAGTCAAACACATCTGGG
This sequence comes from Xyrauchen texanus, assembly GCF_025860055.1. Classification (NCBI taxonomy): domain Eukaryota; kingdom Metazoa; phylum Chordata; class Actinopteri; order Cypriniformes; family Catostomidae; genus Xyrauchen; species Xyrauchen texanus. The sequence continues at coordinate 30,860,106 of NC_068318.1, forward strand.
ATGGCATGAGGTTGAGTGAACTATCCATTTAAAAGTTTTTTTTTTTAATCCCAGATTTTGAATGGTCTCAGACTTTTATACCCCATAATCAGTATCAGAAAGTAGTGAGCTGCCAACCTTGGGCTGCATTTTTGGCACCTGAATGTGCATATGGCACCCCACTAAATTCACTTAATTCTATATTCATGAAGGGGGCGTGGCTTTAGCATGGTTCATCCTAAAGCCACGCCCCTTCAGTTAAATAACAAACAGAAAAGTGCCTAAATAACAACTGAAAGGCTGAAAACACAGATAATCATGTTTATGCAAGAGGGGGCGTGTCTATAATCATGAATGGATGAAATAATTTGCAGAAAGCATAATGTTTTATAAAGACAAACAAACAAACAAAAAGCACAAAAGCAATTTAATATAATTTTGAAAGAGTTTTAAAATTCTAATAATGTGTGTGATTAGTAAAGTGTTAAAGTAAAGGAGTCTGTTTTTCATTAACAAACACACGCTGTTATAACAACACTAAGAAAAACAACAAACTGGGTCAATTATTCTACATAGTTTTAAGATGCGTTAGAAATAAGATGATGAATTCATACCGAGACTGTTGTTGTTGGGATCGAAATTAAATTATGTTATGAACTGAAAGAAAAATCTTTACGGTGTCCTGTTTCAGATTTGACATCAACTGCTGCAGCCGCTCCAGGACAAAGTGAAGGATACATCATGCGCATGCGCAGGTGCCTCACAGCGTGGATTTGATTTCAAAATAAAAGTCCTTTCTGAAATAAATTGATCCATTGTTTACTTTTCAAAAAGTACTATTGTAATCTATTGTAACCTATTTGATATTTGCCACCACTGACACAAAAATTAATTAAACAAAATTAAAGATTTTGAAAGCTCCTTTTGAAACGAATTTATTATCGTTATAATACAGTAGTAACACTAACTGTAGTAACTGTGGTTTTTTGGCGGAAATTGAAGTAAATGGTAAAGTTTTGGAAGTTTTTTTTAACTCTTTGTACACTGAGCTGTGTTTCAGAAACTTGCCATGTTTGTTGCTTTATATTTGTGTATTAATGCACTAAAGAATTAAAATATAAGCATGATACTAAATGGCTAAAGTTCTACAGCTTAAAGGTGCACTCAGTCATTTTAGGGTTTGTCGTTGTATGGTTTTGATGGATAGAAACACAGAATCAGACTTGATCCGTACAATTGTTTATCCTCCATCTGTGTGCCTTCACTCCACAGGAGACTCGCTGCGATCCCGTCCTCTGGGGTACCAGTGACTTAAAGAGAAATACCACATAACTCCACAGTCTTTTGTACTTACGCTGATACCTAGGAGTGTGTATGAAGCATCAATAAAACACAGTAGTTTTAAGTCACTGATGTCATTGTAGAAATGCACTATTCACCATCAGTCATGACTAGGCTAATCCATGAGTGAAAGTGTCTATGTCATGTGATCTTAACATGGCAGCCCCCATAAGGGGACCTGCCTTTATAATGTTACTAATATGACTGGAGTCTTCATCTCATGTGAGAGCTCGTGATTTTATAAATATGTTTAAAATGACTTTTCTTTAGGAGCAAAACTTTTTAAATGAAGAGAACATTACAGAGTGCACCTTTAAATGAAATCTATTTCTATTTCCATGGCAGCACCATCACTACTCCAACACATACTCACCAGCAGATGGCATCACTTCCACATAATGCTGCTCTGATTATAAGTCATTCCTGACTGAGTAGGCATTTGTCAGACTCTGTGCCTTCCTTAGTGTCTTACAAAACACCTTTAAATACATGCATGTGGGTTTAGGACAATGATCTATACTGCTAGAGTTTGGCACATGTAGTCTGTCCTAAAGCCTTTTAAAATTATTTTAATGATTTAATAATCTTAATCATTGTATAATGATTGTACATTATGTTTTATTATAATAATATATAAGTATATTCTTATTTTTATATTCTATGAAATTAATACATGCATATATAGTCATATTTAATATTTGAATAACAAAAATAATGCAGAATTTAAATATATATTAATATTTTTAGATTTAATATAATATGCTAATTATCATGTATTATAAATTATATATTAGCACTTTATAAATAGTAAAAAAAAATGTGATAGTAGTTTCATTGTGTTATCTTGCATCAAAGTTTCAAGGTTTCAAAAATGTTGGACTGCAAACGTTTTAAAGTGTTTTATGGCAGTTATTTTTCCTAAAGTAAAGTTATATGGGGGCATTTCACATTCAGACCAATCAACCTTTAAATGGAATGAATAAAAAATAAAAAAATGAAATTTCATTTAATTATATATATAATCCATGTAATTCTTATAAAAGTAACATTATTTTATATTTTAACATGATATTATCTTATATTATATTATTGTGTTGCATTGTAATATATTATATTATATTATTGTAATGTATTGTATTGCATTATTTTATATTATTGTATTGTATTATGTTATAATATGTGATTATATTGTATTATATTATAATATATTCCATTATATTCTTTTATTGTATTATTTTATATTATATTATTATTGTATTGTATTATATTATATTATTATATTGTATTATAATATATTATATTATTGTAATGTATTATATTATATTATTCTAATATTTGTATTATTTTATATTATTGTATTGTGTTATACTGTTATATTGTATTATATTGTGTTATATTATATTATTTTGTTGGATTATATTATATTATATTATATTATATTATATTATATTATATATATATATTATATTATATTATATTATATTGTATTGTATTGTATTGTACATTATATTATATTTTACTATTGTATTGTATTATATTATTGTATTGTATTGTATAATTATATTGTATTATAATATATTATATTATACTAATATATTGTATTAATTTATATTATTGTATTATATTGTTTTTGTATTGTATTACATTATATTATATTTTACTATTGAATTGTATTATATTATATTATTGTATTGTATTGTATAATTATAATTATATTGTATTATAATATATTATATTTTACTAATATATTGTATTAATTTATATTATTGTATTATATTGTATTGTATAATTATATTGTATTATAATAGATTATTTTATTATATTATTGTATTGTATTATATAATATTTTACTATTGTATTGTATTATATTATATTATATTATTGTATCGTATTATATTATATTCTACTAATATATTATATGATATGATATGATATGATATGATATGATATGATATGACATTATATTATATTATATTATATTATATTATAGTCACTGTTGTTTGTTTTTATGTGAAAAAATAAATAAAAATCGAAGCTCTTTAAAATCGAGCCGTTTCCGTTCCGTTCCACCTTAACAGGACTGTTGTGTTTGTCAGAAATATGGCGCTCTGACAGCGCCTCACGAGACCCCGCCCTTAAAAACACATTCAAGCTTTCTCTGACGGTGAGCAAGTAAACTTTGCGCTGTCAAATGATCACATCTGCCCGAGTGAGAGAGCCTGTTACTTCACTTATGAGCCCCGTTTACTCTAGATATCGTACTTCAGCTGAGGAGGTGGTGTCGTCGGCTTGAGTTTGTCTGCAGACCCGGTTTAAAAACAATCAAAATGTCAGTGAACCCGAAATTTGTGAATCCTTTCAACAGACCGCACTGTTTATCAGCTGCTGCGCCCGCGGGACAAGCCAAGCTCACACACCCGGGAAAAGCCATTTTAGCTGGTAAGTTTATTTTTGTGCTCATATTTTAAATATGAGAATGTGCAAGTTACATTTCTGACTGACTTCAGATCAGCTGTGCCACTCATGTTTTGCACAGTCATCCACACTGTTTCCAGTCACTGCTTAATTGATCCCCTATAGGCTGTAAGTCAACGTCACTGCACAGGCGAGTATACAGTGTGCTTGTGATGTGTGTGTGTTAATGTTAGTGTGTGTCTATTTACCTCCGGGATGATACAAAGTAACAAAAAGAACTCTGATACAATGTAACACTTTTGATTCTAAGGTCATGACCTGCATGTAACAACAATGGAATGTGTCAGTCAAAGGTGTTGTAAACCGTGTGCACCCTCATGCTAATACTCCTTTATCGATGTTATCCATAAAAAGGATACTTTTTAGTTTCTTTTCATTTCCGTTTAATAATTCACATGTTGTTATCAACAAGTTCCAAAGAAATGCAATGGCCTTAAAGGGATAGTAAAGCCAGAAGTTAAAATTCTGTCATCGTTTACTCACCCTAATGTCGTTCCAACAAACGACTCTCCTTCTTCCATGGAACACAAAAGGCAGATTTTTCGTCTTTCATTGTATGTAATACAATTTTATGTAATTGTATGTTTTATGTTTCATGGAATAAAATTTAAATGTTTGGTTGAGCTATCCCTGTGTGTGTGTGTGTGTGTATATATATATATATATACACACACACACACAACAGTTAGTTCAGGTCCTCGAATCTGATTGGATGAGAGACGTTCCATGAGCACTGATGGTCTGACACCATCAGCACTCCGACACTTCACTGTGTGTATCACTCCGCTTGTGTTCGTGCCGTTCTAAACTAAAGTGTAAGAGCAGTGCATATGTGTATTATTTGTCGTTTTTTTTTTTTACATTACATATGTCAGCCAGCAGGTGGTACCAAAAGATCATTTTTGTGTGTAATATGACATGAGTTTGGTGACATGAAGTGAATCCGTGTCAGCTAGTGTTTACATACAACAGCGCTCCGTGATCACTCGTATTACTACGACACTACTAAAGCTAGGAAACAGCTTTAAATGGCTTTAAATGAACAACTTCAGCATTACGGCTCATCACAGCTGAGAGACACAACAGGCTGATTAATTACACAATGGGTACTGTTTAAAATGGTGGAGGACATTGCGGTTACTATAGTGATCGACTCTTGCACACCACTGAAAGCTGACAGCAAATCTGCATAGGAACGTCTCTCGTCCAATCAGATTCGAGGATCGGAACTAACTGTTTTGTATATATATATATATTAGGGCTGGGCGATATGGCCAAATTTGTTATCACGATAATCTTTTATATATTGTTCGTTATCGATATTTATCACGATATGACATTTACACATTGCACTTTCTTTTTTTTATTTCAAAGTTGACGGAAGAAAAGAAGAAAACATAAATTCTAAACAGTCAAAATAGTCCCTACAAAACTGCCCAGGGGGTTCCAGAGACGTAACGTGCTGATTAATAAAGATACATTTAGAAGGGAAAAACGTTTTGGTCTAAAAAGGTGCTTTGAAACCTCGTTAACTCATGCAGCGCTTCATGTCTACACACGTGCAGGGAAAAGAGACGACGCGTGCGGAGCGGGACAGGGCAGAAATGATGCATGTTTGGTGCTAGAGAACAATATTCAAGATTGCAGCGCAGAAAGATCAGAGCTGTTGTCCACATCACTTTTGTTCTGTCGCACTCTTCACTAGAGACGATGAGAGGGCGCAACCGTTGTCATGAAGTCTTGCGGTGCAGATGGAATCAATCCGGTGTCCGACGTAGCCTAATCGTTAGCAAGGCAGCTAGCATTAGCAAGTTCATCCGGTCTGACCCTACGTTACCACTGGAGTGTTGTGAGCGAATCTGAGAGCATTTTCAATTCATTCCTATGAAAGCAGAGCATCATGCTCGCAAGGTGGATCGTAGGATTGGCAGCGGTGCGGAGCTAGCTCTCTCCTAGCGCTGTTAGCGCCTTTTAGCGGATTAGCCAAATTACGTTTAAAATGTTATTAGGGCGGCTGTGGCTCAGTTGGTAGAGCGGGTTGGCCACTAATCACAGGGTTGGTGGTTTGATTCCTGGCCCACATGTCTCCACATGCCGAAGTGTCCTTGGGCAAGACACTGAACCCCAAGTTGCTCCCAATGGCAGGCTAGCACCTTGCATAGCAGCTCTGCCGCCATTGGTGTATGAATGTGTGTGTGAATGGGTGAATGCGTCACAGTGTAAAGCGCTTTGAATACAGTTAAGGCTTAAAAAGGCGCTATATAAGCGCAGACCATTTATTAGCAATTCCTTTATGATATTTTAATGGCTTTATGGGGTACTAAATACTTATTTTATTAATATATGTGTCCATTTATGGATAACATTCTTGTTTTGAAAGTCTAGTTTCCAGCCTCCCCTGCAGCCTCTCAATGTTATCAGTGGGGTTAATGTCTTTCCAGTGCACATTCAGTTTCACTGCAATAAGAGTTAATGGGAAACTCATAATAGTTCCATTCACATCTTATTATGTGCTGCATGAGTCTCATCCTGGTCTCAGTAATTGGTCTGATAAATGTCCTGAAATCTGCCGTGCCATGATCTCAGTGACTGTTTTTTCTTGCATGCATGAATTAACTTAATAACATAGAAAGCAGCAGGTTTGTGCATGTTGTTTTTGGCAAATATGAGGTTAGCAACTACAATGTGCAACTACAAGTGCATTGCATGTATTTTAGCGGGGAAACTTAATGTAACATATCATTTTATTACCTGTGTGATCAGTTGAGTTATTTGGTGATTTTATCATGTGTAATAAAATGTGTACACATGATAAAACCTGTTACACTGATGCCTCAATGAATGAAATAAAACCACAAATATCACACCTCCAGGGTTAACACACACACACACACACACACACACACACACACACACACACACACACACACACAGGCAGATTATTGCATCATACAGGTCTACGTCATTTTACTTTAAAGCCGTGCTTTCAAAGTACTGGTTGGTGAGCTGGCAGTTGACCATTCATTCACTGCTTTCTTAAGCGTTATGATAGTGAGGTTTGTAAAGTGCTATTTGCTGTTCCTGATATTGATAGTTTCATATAATTATACAAAAGGGAATTGAATTTGTGGTCTAAATTTCTTTCCAACTGCTATTTTAACTATGGTGCCATTGGTTATGATGTATAATATATACTGTATATACTGTACACCGATCAGCCACAACATTAAAACCACCTGCCTAATATTGTGTAGGTCCCCCTCGTGCCACCAAAACAGCACCAACCCGCATCTCAGAATAGCAGAGATGATATACTTCTCATCACAATTGTACAGAGTGGTTATCTGAGTTACAGTAGACGTTGTCAGTTCAAACCGGTCTGGCCATTCTCTGTTGACGTCTCTCATCAATAATATATTTCAGTCCACTGGATGTTTTTTGTTTTTGGCACCATTCTGAGTAAATTCTAGAGACTGCTGTGTGTGAAAGTCCCAGAAATACTCAAACCAGCCCCGTCTGGCACCAACAATCATCCATGTGATTATCTAATCAGCCAATCGTGTGGCAGCAGTGCATACGATTATGCAGATACGGTTCAGGAGCTTCAGTTAATGTTCACATCAACCATCAGAATGGGGAAAAAAATGTGATCTCAGTGATTTGGAGCGTGGCATGATTGTTGGTGCCAGACGGGCTGGTTTGAGTATTTCTGGGATTTTCACACACAACAGCCTCTAGAATTTACTCCGAATGGTGCCACAAACAAAAAACATCCAGTGAGCGGCAGTTCTGCGCATGGAAACACCTTGTTGATGAGAGAGGTCAACAGAGAATGGTCAGACTGGTTTGAACTGACAAAGTCTACAATAAATCAGATAACCACTCTGTACAATTGTGGAGAGAAGAATATCATCTCTGAATGCTGTTCTGAGATGCGGGGGGCACGAGGGGTATTTAAAGTATATAATGAATTTATATATTTATTTATAGAATTTATGTAGAACTTTTTAATTTGACTTAGCATCTAATGTGACGCTCATGGTGCAAGTCACTGAAAAACAAAGAGATGACACTATGGCCATAGACATCGGCCTAATGCATAGAGGACATACTGTATACAGTAGTTATAGTCATAGTTTACATAGAGTAGACCAACAATAAAAAATAGCAACGATTGAATATGGGAATGATTTTTGTGTGAACGGCCCCTAAGTCTGCCATGGACAAATGAGCAAACTTGTTTACAAAACGAAGATGTAAATATGACTTCACATAAGAAAGCTACACATAATGCACATCATTAATTGTTCTGAGATGATGTCAAATGTCATGATATTTTAACAACGGGATGGTTTTGTCAGTATCAGCACTCCTCCACTCTCCCTTCAGGGCTTTTATTGTGGTTAAAGGAGACCAGCGAGTCAAACAGGTTAGATATGTTAGCCTCCTACAGTATACTGGATATCCTGCTGATTGACCTGCTATCAGATTGATGTCAATGGAAACAGTATGTACAGTATGCATTTTAGTGCATCTTGTAGGGGGGAACACAAATGAGATCTCTTTAATATCTGCATTGTTTCTTTTAGACAACAGTGAGATTAAATGGAGACTTTTGCTTAAAGGAAACCCCATTGAGTCTCCTGAGCTATAAAAGAACAAAAACGTCTGCTTGTTGAATCATGTTCAATTGGTTGCTTATTTGTAGCTTTGTGCATCTGTGCATGCGTGGCAGAGTAATTGTGAATTTAAAATGTTTCAACACAGTTGGGAGGTGATTCAAGAGCAGGACGTTTGGTTCACTGTCACACCGGTCTGTAGAGAGCAGAGGGGGGCGGATCCAGTGGAAGGATTTCATGTGAACCAATAGCAGTGAGAAGCGCCCCACCATTACTGCCTGCTGTTCAACTGCAGATGTGTTCAACAGAGACATTTAAGGAGGCGACCGATAATTGTGATTTGCAGAGAAATACATAATTTAGAGAGATAATTATAATTGAAATAATTGTTTTAAAATTATATGTAATTTTTGAATTTAAACAATATTGAATAAAATTACTTCTATAATATTTTATATAATTTTTTGACTCAAATATATTTTTTGCATTAACAAGTTTCTCCCCAAAATCAAAAGAAAAAAATAGTATATTTTGTTATAAAATAGCCTCTTTATTTTTGCATTGTGACGTTATCTTCATGACAATTAATCACATTTCCCAAATTTGTGTAGTGAAATACATTTTAAACATTTTGAGGGGCTAAAGACCCCTCAGAGTAAAAAGCAATTTTGATTAAATTTGTATATTCAAAAACACTAAATTGCAATTAAAAACTACCACAACACTTTCCTAAACACCAGCAAAATGATCCTTATTCACAAGGTCAACGTGTGCAAAGGTTGTCTGAAGGTTGATTTTGAGGTCATTTAGATGTTTCAAATTTAAGTAGCTAATGAGAATGTGGAGCGGAGGGGGGCGGGGCGGGGCCGGGCCGGGCTGGAATGATGGACATGTCCATAATTCTCTCTCTCTCTCTCTCTCTCTCTCTCTCGAACCATCGTCACCGGCCGCCTTTATCCCTCGCACGACCCATCAGGCCGATTGGGGACCGGGTGTGCGCATTCCAGCCCCGCCCTGCCCCGCCCCCCTCCGCTCCACAGAGATTCACTGAAAATACCACATTTATTTTCAAACAAAATACTTACTTGTCATTTTTAGTTTTGTTCAAGGTGATTAAATCAGAAGTTTTTCAATAACTTTCCAAAAAGTGAAAGTATAGTTAGGGTAAAAAGCCCCCTTGTTGCAGGGGCCAAAGCACCCCATATAAAAGAACATCATTGTTATGAAGAATGCATAAAATGTGCTCGCACTGTCCGATCTAATCACAAAGGATTTATTTGTTTATAGAATACTTGAGATGTTAAGAAATGCCAAATGTGAGGGCATGGGAAGACGCTGGCTACCACTCCTGGAGTTCACTAGTTACATGCCAGGGCGTGCTGAGTGACTCCAGCTGGGTCTCCTAAGCTACCAAATTGGCCTGGTTGCTAGGGAGGGTAGAGTCACATGGGGTAACCTCCTCGTGGTCACTATAATGGGGTTCGTTCTTGGCGGGGCGTGTGGTGAGTTGTGCGTGGATGCCGTGGAGAATGGCGTGAAGCCTTCACACGTATCATGTCTCCGTGTTAACGTGCTCAACAAGCCACATGATAAGATGCACAGATTAATGTTCTCAGATGCAGAGGCAGCTGGGATTCGTCCTCCACCACCCGGATTTAGTCACTACATGACAACAAGGACTTAAAACACATTGGGAATTGGGCATTCCAGCGTCTTGCTCTCTCAAAAGTTCTTAAAAGACAAATTGACTATAGCTATTGCCCCTAAATCCACTTTATCACTATAATCCAGTTGTGAGGTAAAACATTCCTTTAAAAACAAATAAATAAACAAACAACAACTTTTCATAATTATTTATTTTCACACTAATCATGTTCCTCCATCAATATTCAATAAAAAGAAACTTGGAGGCCATACACATTTTTTTCCTTAAGGAGGGCCTTTAGCCCTGTTTTACCCTAAACTTGCTAGACCACCAAGAACACCCTAACAACCACCTGACAACACCCTAGCAACCCCCCAGAACACCCTAGAAACTGCCTAGCGACCACACAACACCCTAGCGTTGTGGCAGCTAGAAAAACATCACTAACATTTTCCTTAAGATGGGCCTTTAGCCCTGTTTTACCCTAAACTTGCTAGACCACCAAGGACCACCTAACAACACCCTAGCAACCACCCAGAACACCTTAGAAACCGCCTAGCGACCACACAACTCCCTAGCGTTGTGGCAGCTAGAAAAACATCACTAACATTTTCCTTAAGGAGGGCCTTTAGCCCTGTTTTACCCTAAACTTGCTAGACCACCAAGAACACCCTAACAACACCCTAGCAACCACCCAGAACACCCTAGAAATCGCCTAGTGACCACACAACACCCTAGTGTTGTGGCAGCTAGAAAAACATCACTAACATTTTCCTTAAGGAGGGCCTTTAGCCCTGTTTTACCCTAAACTTGCTAGACCACCAAGAACACCCTAACAACACCCTAGCAACCACCCAGAACACCCTAGGAACTGCCTATCGACCACACAACACCCTAGCATTGTGGCAGCTAGAAAAACATCACTAACATGTTCCTTAAGGAGGGCCTTTTGCCCTGTTTTACCCTAAACTTGCTAGACCACCTAACAACACCCTAGCAACCACCCAGAACACCCTAGGAACTGCCTAGCGACCACACAACATCCTATCGTTGTGGCAGCTAGAAAAACATCTGTAACATTTTCCTTAAGGAGGGCCTTTAGCCCTGTTTTACCCTAAACTTGCTAGATTACCAAGAACACCCTAACAACACCCTAGTAACCACCCAGAACACCCTAGGAACCGCCTAGCGACCACACAACACCCTAGCATTGTGGCAGCTAGAAAAACATCACTAACATGTTCCTTAAGGAGGGCCTTTAGCCCTGTTTTACCCTAAACTTGCTAGACCACCTAACAACACCCTAGCAACCACCCAGAACACCCTAGGAACCGCCTAGCGACCACACAACACCCTAGCGTTGTGGCAGCTAGAAAAACATCTGTAACATTTTCCTTAAGGAGGGCCTTTAGCCCTGTTTTACCCTAAACTTGCTAGATCACAAGAACACCCTAACAACACCCTAGCAACCACTCAGAACACCCTAGGAACCGCCTAGCGACCACACAACACCCTAGCATTGTGGCAGCTAGAAAAACATCACTAACATGTTCCTTAAGGAGGGCCTTTTGCCCTGTTTTACCCTAAACTTGCTAGACCACCTAACAACACCCTAGCAACCACCCAGAACACCCTAGGAACCGCCTATCGACCACACAACACCCTAGCATTGTGGCAGCTAGAAAAACATCACTAACATGTTCCTTAAGGAGGGCCTTTTGCCCTGTTTTACCCTAAACTTGCTAGACCACCTAACAACACCCTAGCAACCACCCAGAACACCCTAGGAACCGCCTAGCGACCACAGAACTCCCTAGCGTTGTTGCAGCTAGAAAAACATCACTAACATTTTCTTCAGTAAATGAAAAACTGTTTCTATTATATAATTGAGGGCTAATGTTCATGAAGTGTTGTGTGTTTGGCAGGAGGGATCGCCGGAGGTATTGAAATCTGCATCACGTTCCCTACAGAGTATGTGAAAACACAGCTACAGCTAGATGAAAAGGCGAACCGCTCTCGATATAAAGGCATTGGTGAGTAGTGGTCGTTTAAACATTGTTAATGCTCTGTATGTCGTCAATTCTTCTTATTATTATCTTTCCCATGATACACTGCAGAAACTAAGTACTCTCAGGTTTAAAGTTCAAAGTATATGATCTGGTACACTGCGTTAGGGTTAAGGTTTATCAGTCACTGGACTTGGGACAGTGGCCCGTTTTCACAACACATTTATCAGCACTGATTGTTGAACCCTGTTTATTTGTTAGCCAATAGCGCACTTGCAACCCGCCGTGTCACGTTTCACTGGTCCTTTTCTCTTTTTGAATTCATGAATGATTTACCATCTCAGCTGGAGGGGATCCACCAAAGAACAACCTGAAAAGGAAATCAATGCTTTTAATAATTCATACCCTCCAACATTTCTAAACGATTTGCATTTTAAATGTTCTGCCAGCTCAAATGCTAATGTAAAAAGATTATGAAATGCATAATAATGTTGAAATCATAACCTTCTGTGTGGTTTTGTCCTCTTGCACAGTTGACTGTGTGAAGCAGACAGTGCACGGTCATGGTGTGAAGGGTCTGTACAGGGGTCTGAGCTCTCTGGTCTATGGATCTATTCCAAAAGCTGCCGTGAGGTAATCATTCTCGTGCCCTCTGGAACCATTACATCAAAATACATTTAAAGTGGTAGTTCACACACAAAAAATTTTTTTTGTCATGATTTTCTCACCTTCATGGCCTTCCTAAAGTGCATGACTAACCTTCTTCTTTGGAATACAAAAGGAGATGTTTTGAAGAATGCTACTTTTGTTCCATAAAATGAAAGCAGACAGTGACCAGGGACTGTTAAGTACCAAAAAGAAAACACATCATAGACCATAAAAGTACTCCATATGACTTGTGTACTATATTCAAAGTCTTCTGAAGTCATGTGATATTTGTTTGTAAGAAACAGACCCAAATTTAAGTTGTTACAGCACAACAGTGCCCGTCCATAATTTCACATTCCTGTGTTTACTGAAAAGGGCACAGTAACAGAGTTTGTAGTTTCAGGGCAAATGGAGGAGTCAGGAGGCAGTGGAACAGTCAACATGAGCATTTTTATTACTCTTTTAGCGTCAGACAAAACAAAAAGGGCTCTTTGCTAGCTGGCGTGCTCTCACACACACACGCTTGCGCTAACACGCACACACACGCTCTCTCTCACGCACACACACACGCTCTCTCTCACACACACACACACACACACACACGCTCTCTCTCACACACACACACACACACACACACGCTCTCTCTCACGCACACACACACGCTCTCTCTCACGCACGCACACACGCTCTCTCACGCACACACACACGCTCTCTCACACACACACGCTTGCGCTAACAAACGCACACACACACGCTCTCTCACACACACACACACACACGCTCTCTCTCACGCACACACACACGCTCTCTCACACACACACACGCTCTCTCACACACACGCTTGCGCTAACACGCACACACACACGCTCTCTCTCACACACACACACACACACACGCTCTCTCACGCACACACACACGCTCTCTCTCACGCACACACACACGCTCTCTCTCACGCACACACACACGCTCTCTCACGCACACACACACACGCACTCTCTCTCACGCACACGCGCGCTCTCTCACGCACACACGCGCACTCACACACATACACACTCACACACTATCACACACACACACACTTCACACACACACTCACACATTCACACATGTTGTGTTTCCATGTTTTATGGGGACTTTCCATAGACATAATGGTTTTTATACTGTACAAACTTTATATTCTATCCCCTAAACCTAACCCTACCCCTAAACCTAACCCTCACAGAAAACTTTCTGCATTTTTACATTTTCAAAAAACATAATTTAGTATGATTTATAAGCTGTTTTCCTCATGGGGACCGACAAAATGTCCCCACAAGGTCAAAAATTTCGGGTTTTACTATCCTTATGGGGACATTTGGTCCCCACAAAGTGATAAATACACGCTCACACATTCTCGCACTCTCACACTCTCACACACTCACACTTTCTCTCTGCTTCCTAGGGAGTTGGTGCCCTACGCAGGCTGCGGAGTCTGCTTATAGGGAGCGGCGGTACTGATGTTCTTCTCCACTGTAACACTGTAATCTCATTCATGCTTGTGCATATTTAAACCAAGTAACATCATAAAATATCTGAGCAACCCATCCTGCCCGACACAACAGCATTGACTTTGGGGCGGGACAATCGGTTCAATCAATGTCAGATGGGGGCGTGTTCAGAATGCAGTTTGAAAGCAACGTTTATATTTGCAAGTCCTTTCGGTGGCGCAGAAATGACACATTTCAGCTTTAAATCGAATTTAATATCTTGTGTCCTTACGAACATACAGCGCCTCTAATCTTACTTCTGATTAGAGAGCAATCTATATTTATCGCCACATGTTCTTTTTATTTTCTGCTATGTTCTCTACACCCGCAGGTTTGGCATGTTTGAGTTCCTCAGTAATAAGATGAGGGATGAGTCTGGTAAACTGGACAGCAGGCGGGGCTTAATCTGCGGTCTGGGTGCAGGAGTGGCGGAGGCTGTTGTTGTGGTGTGTCCAATGGAGACTATAAAGGTATGAACTGAAAATGCTTTTTAAATCATGCATTGATAGTTACGGGCCTAGTGCTTTGGGACTCGTCCATCTACACTGAAAGCAAACAATGTGACACAACAAAACTTAAATGCTGATTATTATGAAAGTGTTCTAGATTAGTCACATCGCTTTGATGAAAATGATAAAGATCTTATCGATATTATTTGTTTACTTTTATACTTTTATAAGTTAGTGTTTTATAAACTTGAAGTCTGTTTTACCATCAATTTTAGGTGAAATTCATCCACGATCAGACCTCAGCAAACCCAAAGTACAGAGGCTTTTTCCATGGCGTGAGAGAAATAGTCAGAACACAAGGTACATTTGAGGAGTGAATGAGCTTGACGGCAGCGCCACCTTCTGGAGAACAATCACACTTACAATAGTTACTGAATTTGACATTATTAATGTTTTGTTCTGCTTTTTAAAGACTGGTAGAAAATCATGAGATTAGTAAGCTGTCACCTTTAGCTAGCTCACTTGGGGTTGTAAGACCATATACTTAATAAATAATTATGCAAATGCATTTGAATTTAATAGTGAAAATTAAATGGTAAGGAAAAGTACTATAAAATGTATTCAAAATAAATATTTTTTGAGTATAAAAAAAAAAAAAAAAATGCAGATTTTTAAATAATATATATTTTAGGAAGAGGGTCCCTTGCAACGGGATCATCACATTTGGTGATATCATCATATCCTAGGCATCCAAACGTTTGAAAAACCCCTGATCTAGAGAACAAATTTACATATTTAATTTTATAGATTTACTTTAGACATTCATGACAACTAAGCTAAATGTATTTTGAAAATGTCATTCTTTTTTTTTTTTTTTTTTCAGTTTTAAATAACGAACTGGCACTTTTTATTTATTTAAAAAAATAATTTACCTCAAAGGACAATTTTAAGATTTTTTTATTTATTTATTCTCCCCAATTTGGAACGCCCAATTCCCAATGCGCTCTAAATCCTCATGGTGGCGTAGTGACTCGCCTCAATCCGGGTGGCAGAGGACGAATCTCAGTTGCCTCCCCTTCAGAGACCGTCAATCCGCGCATCTCATCACGTGACTTGTTGAGCGTGTTACCATGGAGATGTAGCGCGTGTGGAGGCTTCACGCTATTCTCCGCGGCATCCACGCACAACTCACCACACGCCACACCGAGAGCGAGAACCACATTATAGCGACCACGAGGAGGTTACCCCACGTGACTCTACCCTCCCTAGCAACAGGGCCAATTTGGTTGCTTAGGAGACCTGGCTGGAGTCACTCAGCACACCCTGGATTCGAACTTGTGACTCCAGGTGTGATAGTCACCGTCAATACTTGCTGAGATACCCAGACCCCGAAAATTATAAGAATGTATTTTTTAACATTATTTTTCCCTGAAAAACTAAGCATATGTTAGTAGAGTGTTTAGAAGTGTTCTCTCTGCTTTCTATAATGTTATTTCTCATCAGTGCAATTTACCAGCAATGAATATACTTACTTCTCCATCACATACATTCTAATGCAGTTTTGCAAACAAATGTGATCATATAAAATCTAAGGGCCTAATTTGAACATTATGAATCTTTAGAAACAGAATATGCAAAAAGTGATTTTGCCTTTGTGTGTTATTGAGCCGTTGTTATTCAAAGGTTTACAGACCATGTGTAAATTAATTGATCATACCATGTCACAGGAGCATGATTGCCAACAACCCATGTGCTCGTCAAACTCCAATCACCCTCTGATCTAATCCATTATTTTAACCACAGGAAGCTCATTTCACTACAAACTCATATTAATAGTCATGCAACCATTAATATTCCTAAAATCGTGTTAGTCTATTAGTCTCATAAATCATGAATTTATTTTTTAAGTTGTCTTCTTCCCCTTTTTTTCACTCGTATTCTTTCAGGACTCAAAGGAACATATCAGGGCTTGACAGCGACTGTGCTGAAGCAGGGCTCAAACCAGGCCATACGATTCTACGTAATGACCGCTTTGAGAAACTGGTACAAAGGTGTGTAAAATTAAGCTACAGTCACTAATTATAATAGTCTAATAAATAGAGGTAGACCGATATATCGATTCTACCGATTAATAGATGCCGATAGTTGCTTTTTGGACTAACTATATATATACATTAGGGCTGTCAATTTAATGCGTTAATTCAGTGTGATTAATTTGACAAAAAATAACGCGTTAAAAAAAGGTAATTAATCACATGCCCACGGACCGTAATAAGGAAGATTCCTGAGATATGCTTGTAGTACCACCTGTTTACTCCAGAGGGCAGTAAGTGACACTTCAGCTGTATGAGCAACACACAGTTTATACAGTGAAGAAACACTTCAGTAGAACAACACAAACATGAGTTACATTCTTGCGTTCAAACACTTGAAGGAGCACAAATGCGAACTAAGAGATCTCAAGATGTGTTTAAAGATTGAGTATTAAACTATATTTAACTTGACACAGTGACCTAAAAAGGTTATGTTTATGATGCAATGCACCCGAGACGCTACACAAGCATGTCTGACACAGCTGTAAATTGACTTAATCGCAATTAATTAATCGGGACACCATGTAATTAATTCGATAAAAAAATTTAATCGATTGACAGCCCGAATAAATATATATATATATAAGCTATAAAAAGATACATTTGGTAAATATTTAAATGTAGAGCATTCTGTCATTTCAAAATAAGAGTCCCGAAATATTCCAGGCTTGCTTATAGTTTAAAGTCCTGCAAGTCCATTATGCACCAAATCTTCATTTGTTTTTCTACTTATTATTGGTATTTCGGTTGCACAATAAACTGCTTATTTTGTTAATTTTGGACTGTGTCCTTCTTAATAATGAAAGACATTTGATTTTGCAATATTCTAAAAATTGTTTTAAAAAACTATCGGCAGATTAAAGGGACAGTTCACCCAAAAATGAAAACTCTCTCATCATGTACTCACTCTCTTGCCATAGCAGATGTGTTTGACTTTCTTTCTTCTGCAGAACACAAAGATTTATAGAAGAATATTTCAGCTCTGTTGGTCCATACAACACAAGTGAATGGTGACCAGACCTTTGTAGCTCCATGTAAAGGGTTTAATGGAAAGGAGGAGGCGAGAACCGGATTGACAATATAAATAATAGTTTAATATAAAATTTAAACAAAAAGACACACAGGTGTCGGACAGCTGTCTATAAATCTCTCTCTCTATCGCACTGCTGTCTCCAGTCAGCCTTTATCCCTCTCTGAGGCTTGATTAGCCTGATTAGGGGCCGGGTTTGCGGAATCAAGACCCGGCCCCGCCCTCCGCCCTGTCACACTCCACAAATCACATAAAGGAAACATAGAAGTAATCCATACGACTCCAGTGTTTAAATCCATATCTTCAAAAGCAATATGATAGGTGCGGGTGAGAAACAGAACAATATATAATTCATTTTTTTACCCTAAATCTCCACTTTAACTTTCACTTTCAGATGTTGAAGTGAAACTAAACAGGCACCACGTGACTTTCAGATGTAGAAGTGGAGATTTAGAGTAAGAAAGTCATACACATACGAAAGAAAGTCATACACATCTGGGATGACATGAGGGTGAGTAAATGATGAGAGGATTTTCATTTTTGGGTGAACTGTCCCTTTAATCGATTAACGGTATTTGCAAAATCCACTTTCATTCGAACACTACTAATTAAAAATAATTATGCTCAAGTGTAATTATTAATAGAACTGGTTGATAATTATCACTGTTTATACTCAAAAACCAGGTGACAACCCCAATATGACTATTAACCCCTTCATAACCGGAATGTTCGGAGCAATTGCTGGAGCTGCGAGTGTGTTTGGAAATACACCACTGGATGTGATCAAAACTAGGATGCAGGTGGGTTATCAAATACAACACTGTGAAAGCATAAACATGATTGTTTAATGCCATTTAATATTGTTAGACATAAGTTATGATGGTGCTCACAGGGGTTGGAGGCTCACAAATATAAGAGCACTGTTGACTGTGCCATCAAGATCATGAAGTACGAGGGACCGGCAGCGTAAGTCAATATGATACTAATAGAAAGACAAGATATTTATGAATATTCCAGATATGTACTGACTTTAATGTCTCTTTGTGCACTAGATTCTACAAAGGCACCATTCCCAGGTTAGGCCGCGTGTGTTTGGACGTGGCAATAGTGTTCGTTATCTACGAGGAAGTGGTGAAAGTTCTTAACAAAGTGTGGAGGACTGACTAATGGAGCTGGGATACTGACCAAATATGGTGATGGGCGGAGTCAGGCCATTGTGACATCATACTGATGTGGGAACATTTACACAGGGGCCAAAGTACCAGCGTACAGCTGATGACAAGTAACCAAGTCACTGGAATGTACTTCATTTCCATAGTATAATCAAGATTTCCCCAACTAATGTGAGAAAGATGCTAAATACTTGAAAATTAGACTAAAGAGAAATCGTATTTTAACCCTAGATCCGATTATAATAATAGATATTTTTAAAACAGTAAAAAGTTTTATGGAAAATGTTGTTTTGAAACATTTAAAGGTTGACTTTTGTTCGTGTTCTAGTTTGAACGATTTGACGTTTTCTTAAGTGCAATTTACCGGCATTCGTTATATATATATATTCTAATTTAGTTTTTGTTTAACGAAGGGCCTAATTTGAACAGCAATCCTGTGCATCTTAGAAAAGATCTTTTGAATCAAAAGGTTCAATTGAATTGAATCTTAAACAAATAAATAATCAGCATAGCTTTTCATTTTAAGATACACATGTGTTTTATACCCTATAGTGGAACATATTTGACATGCACTTTTGCATTATAGATTTGGTCATTCAGGTTTCGTGACTATTTTAAGTGCCTATATTAATATACATCCTAATTGTTTTCTTCCTGTTTACATGATCATTGCCATAAATGACAAAAAAAATATTTTAGCCTATTTTTAATATTTACGCATTTAAATTTCATAACAAAATTCCGTCAAATTAAATTGCGCAATCTTTAACCAAATTCAACTAATAAAGCGTATTAATTTAATTTAGATATATATTACGCAATTTGACGGAATTCTATTGATTCATATTTCTATATGAATTTTATATTCAGATTTGTCCTGATATAAGATCTGAAATGAATTGCACAAATCACGCTGTGCAGAAACACTCCAACCTTTTAAAAACTGAACAGTATTTAGCGTCACCAAAGACTCGGATTACACTAGAAATAATGTTGACTTGTTTAGCATGATGATGTATTGTTTAACAGATCTGGACAGAGACTCGTAAACGCTGATCATATATCAGCACATGCCTTAAATATGTATCAGTTTGGGTATTTTTACGTTCCATTGGTTGTGCTTTCCTACCTCAAAATTAGCAAAAATCTGTCTAGACCGGAAATAGATCTGATACTGCTAAGATCGCACAAAAGCTTTGAGGTCAAGTGGACATCATTTCTAGAGTAACACCGCAGACATGTAACAAATGGCATTTGAAATGTCCATTAAGTGAATTTAAAATATTGTGTTTCACATTAGACTAGAGAGATAGAGTGACTAGGTTAAAAGTACAATATTCAGAGTACGATGTTTATAACATGTTCTGCCTCCTCATCACGGGTGATTTGGGAGAACTCAGTTTACACACTTGATTGATTCTCGATAAGAACATTTGTGCCTGTAGTTCTTCACTGATGTAATTGAGGGTTTTTATCCTCGTCATGTTGCTGCCAAATCTGACATATTGTTTCTCTGCTTTTGTAAACGGAATGTTTCGCTGATCAAACGGAAATTTACCGGATTTTATTTTGTGTTTGTGTAAAAGAATTCCAAATGAGGGGACTAAAATATGCATTAATTGCCGTGCTAATGAAAAATTGTAATCTGTGAACAATTGTAATGTTCAAGGAAACAATGTGCCTTCAGTTGTTGTTCTCGTTTAGAATAAATTATGCTGATTGGACAAGTGAATCTGTTTTATTCCTCATGCACTATTTAAATATGTATTTGTTCTATATACAGGATATTTTGAACAAATAAACTAAATAAAAATGAAGAAATCAATTTATGTATTCAAACATTATAATATATAAAACACTTTCTAAGTGGGCAAATAAAACATTATTTACTTCACGTTTGAAAATGCAGTTATATCAATTATTAATAAAATAATTAAAAAAAATGTATTGACAAAGACATTTAAAAAATTTAAATGTAGCAAAACAATTAATCAATCAATATGGAATATAAAATTTACATTTAAAAATGATTCTTTATTTACTTGTCCTTTTAAACAACATTTTAAACCATTTTAAGTGTGTCTACTTTATTTTACAATTAAATAATAAAAAATATTCGAATTATTATTTTAAAGTTATATTTGTCGATATTGAAAAAATATTTTTATACATTTAGATTTTTTTTATTTTTTAAAGTGGTATTCTATCTAAATCATTCAACTTTAAAATGTCAAACCACAACACACAAACTCATTTTATTCTGTTTGTAACAGACTTTATAAAGTGTAAATAATACATTTAGCTGTTTGTATGGAACAGAGTATTCATCTAATCTAATCGTCTGTTTGTGCTAAACTGATACTTTGTGTTCAGATCCGAGAGTCCTAGAACCAAACTTTCAGTTAATTGTGTTTAGATAAACATCTCCTTTAATATCTGGCTGATGAATACACAGAACATTATTAAAAACTGATCAGACATCATTGCATATTAGTCGTGTTATATAACATTACAATCATTTTAAAAACATTTGCATAATGGATGGAGACAGATAGATACACAAGAATGATAGACCCGCATAGGGAGAAGATTACTGAGTTAAATTACCAGTTAAGAAACAATAGAAATGTTAAAACTGTTGTCACGGTTGATAATGAAGTTCATCAATTTGTTGCATGATTCTCTTCACCCATGAATATTGAGGATTCATACAGATGTGATGAGACCTCACTCTGAAACTGTTATTACAAGGAAAAGCATAATATTATGAATTTCCTTTGAACACATTGAAGTCTCAGTTGGAATGGGAACATATATTAAAACATAAGCAGCTGCAAAACTTACATGACTCCATCTATGGGACAACCATTTGTCTTCGTGTAGGAATCAATTCTTGATAGAGGGATTCTTCGTTCATAAAATATAAAACAGCATTGTGATGGTGTTGGGCGGCTTCTCCCCTCAAATAGATGGTGCTGTTTTTTTTCTTTCACTGGTTTACCAACAGTCTTGTTTTATTGTATATTTTTGGACATCCTCTGTGATTTGTGTCATTTCTGTTACTCTCGGCGTAGTACCTTGTTGGAAACAACAACAACAATAAAAACTTTTCAGTGAAATTTCAGTCGAGGATTTGACAAACTTTGAAACTTGTTCACTCATTAACTGATTGAATGATTTATTATTGGCAAACTAATGTTCATATTTCCATGCAGATGTCTAAACATTTAGAGTTGAAGTTATTTATTGTGTTGCTTTTTATGTGGACAAATATTAAAATGTAGTTAAATATAACAATAGAATAATAATTATTTACTATTTTCATCTTGACAAATAAATAGACATTTAAAACTATTCACATAGAGCAAAACAATTAATAACTAAATCAAGAAAAGCAATTTTTATTTTTCTTCCACTGGTTTACCAACTGTCGTTTTTTATTGTATATTTTTTGACATCCTCTGTGGTTTGTATCATTTCTGTTGCCCTCGGCGTAGTACCTTGTTGGAAACAACAACAATAAAAACTTTTCAGTGAAATTTCAGTCGAGGATTTTACAAACTTTGAATATTAAATATTACAAATATTATTTAATATAAAAAAAATGTAGTTAAATATAACAAAACAATATAATATAACAAACTAAATCAAGAAAAGCAATTGTTATTTTTTTTCCGAAATGCAATTTAATATTTGCATTTAAAATTATTTTATTGTTATGTTTAACCACATTTTAAAACACGACTGAAAAAACAGTTTAAACGTGTCGATTTGTGAATTAATTAATTATTTGACTGTTTTATTCAACTTTATTTTAAAGCATGAATTAAACAATCAGTTTTAAATACTGAATTATTAAATTGACATTTTATGAATATTCTGATATTCTAAGCATATCCTACCTATTGTGGTGAAGTCATGTGTTGAGTATCTATTGACTTCCATTGCAGTCGGTTTTGGTTCAGCAATGCACGTCGTGATCACTTGTAGGAAAAAACAACAATAACAACACATTTTACCATTATTTCAACAACTTTAAAACATGTTTACTCATTGATTCATCTAAAGATTTATCACTGATATATTAACATTCATATTTCCAAACTGATTATGACTTACTTTTGCCCATAACACCAGACTGGAGACATGTGACTGACAGAAGATGAAGCAGCGGAAAAAGATAAGATTGCCACATTGCTGTGGATTCTGCTTGTCAGGATGATGCTGAGATCAACACTATAATGTCACACTAACATCACTTTGAGCTTAAAGGTATAAGAGGCAGGACGGAAGTGTGGTTTTGGTAAGGGGAGGCAGGAAATGGCCAACAAAAGCTGTGAAAATGTTCCTCAGTACAAAAAAAAAAAGAAACTCACCACTTTCTACACTTTATGTATCAACAGCTAATAACCATAACCATAATGCATCCTCAATGTGTCAAAAAGGACAAACACACAAATAAGTACATGAAACTAGACAAGAGTGTGATTCCACATACATACTAGAAGTAACATGATATTTAACTCCTTGAGCAACCTTCATCAGTGCATCCTGAAAACTTCAGACATGCAAAGCAGCTTATAGCGGGTTTCTGAAACGTATGGCAAGGGAAGAGTCATTCATAGTCATGAGTGAAGCGCTACCTGATTTGTAAGGTTTAGGTTTAGGGGTGCGGTAATAGTTTCTCTGCATTCCAGCTGAATATTACTGAATCGTCCAATCAGATAACGCTTTCCTCATGATTATAATTAACTTCCCTGACGTCCTACATTTCATAAATTCAAGAGAGGAAGAGGTTTTGGCAATGCATAGATATATAAACAGTTTAAAGGTGCAGTATGTTAGATTGAGAAACCCTTGTTATTAGTGACACCTGTGGCCATTAAGTGAACTGCAGCAGCTACCTGTTGCTCATGCTCGTGCACACACTCCATAGGGATGTGAGCTAGCGCGCGTCGGCCAAAACAATGACGTAAGGTACAAAGAGACTGAACGTGATTCAGAGACATCATGCTGACAGACGAGGTAGCATAATTAAAATTTCACAGTTATGATTGTTTTACTAGAAACTTTGAGACCGTATATTATTGTGGCAGGGCGGAGGGCGGGGCCGGGTCGTGATCATACACACCCGGTCCCTTATCAGGCTAATCAAGCCTCCGAGAGGGATAAAGGCCGATGACAGACGGTGGTGCGGGAGAGAGAGATTGTTAACGGACATGTCCGTCATGTGTGTGTTTGTCTTTTGTTTGAATTTGAAATTAAAATATTATTTATATTGAAAAACCGGTTCTCGCCACCTCCTTCCATTGACTGCTTTACAATTATATTTGACTCTCCAGTGCTGGAACAGGGCTAAAACAAAGTGTGGACTGTACTTCAAAGTAATCACTTTTCTTTGCTTGATACATAGGCTATCGTATAAATGCAGTCAATGTCAAGCTTAAAGTTGCTTTACAAGCCTTTCACACACTGGCAAAAAAAAAAAAGGCGAATATTACACGAAAGTTGTTACATATTGCACCTTTAATGGCATCGCAGCTTTAGGCACAACATTTTAAGTCTGCTAGTTTGCTGTTGTTACTGCAATATAAAAAGCATACAAAATAAAAAACAGGTTTGAGGTGTCAAACAGGGGTGGGGCCAGAAGGGTGGTATGGGGTGGCTGCTGCCACCCTAAAAATGAGCTTTGCCACCCCACTTGCCACCATAACTCGGACTCCGCACGCAATTGTTTTCGTGATTGTTTTCAAATATTTCTAATGTTTGCATATACATCATTTCTGACACATCAACTGGAAATACTCTCTTAGTTTTCCTTACCCTCGGACGAGGCATCCTGTGACATGCACACACATGTAAACAAACCTACTAAAGTTGGACTAAATCTACTAAATCATGCATACTGAAAATCTAAGTTCAAACTAACACCTCAACTGTACTCGGTCTACCATATATAAACCTTGTGGAAAAAACTAAATAAAATTCCACTAAAAACAGGAACTGAAATTTAATGATGACGTTAATGATGCTATTACTTTGACTATGTACAAATGCCTCTGGTTCTTGTAGCATTGAATGAATAATATACATTATATTGCTTTGAAAGTGTTCGGTGTTCTGACATGTTTCCTGCAGCACTTGCATGAGATTAATAACGGCCTCCAAAATCATAACAAGACAGGAAAGGGGACTAAATTCATCATACATATATATAGTTGCAAATAAAGTATGTAAACCCTTTTGATTGATTGAAAACGATTAATGAAACGAGATTGGAGGTGTGGGTTAGAGCTACTTTGACTTATAAAAAGCACTCATTTTGAGTTGCTGTTCAGAAGAAGCATCTGCTGACGTGGACCATGATTCACAGAAAAGAGATCACAAACGCGAGTTTAAACACAAATTTATAATCCAGTGGTCAATTTCACGTGAGAAATGCAAGGCGAAAATTTGGCCCCATTGACTTCCATTGAAAGTGCCTCACTGTAACACAGATTTCTTTCTTTACTTTCTTTTTTTTATTTTAAAGAAAATTCAAATTTTTGTGTTAGTATTATGCCACAAATGCTGTCGACTGAGCTTAACTTTTATTGAACCCCAAATATTCCTTTAATGGGATGTGTTCGATAAAGACATTAAATATTATAATTGTTTGTGTGTTGTAGCTTAAGCACATTGTGTTTGTCTATACTTGTGACTTTGATGAAGATGAGGTCAGATGCAGAAAACCAGCTAATTCCAAGGGGTCACATACTTTTTCTTGCCACCATATAAATATATATATAATAATATAGGGGGAAAAACCCCCAGATAAAAGACAGATCCATAGAGAGAACAAATACAATATTTAATAAACGAAATTAATAGAAACTATTTACGATTTAATTAACGAAATAATTAACCCCACATACTTCGACACTGTCTTCCGGTTGCTGCATACGAGGCATAGTTCTATATATTGAAGTAAAGATCTACGTATTCAACCGGAGTAACGTAGTTCTCAGTAGAGACACGAAAATCGAATTCGTAAATGATGCTCAATTTAGTGACCTTGTCAAATGTCTTGTCGGGCTTTCCGTAGCCGCAGCTTGTATCTGCTCTGGCGAGCATTTCATTTTAAGATGTATATATTTCTTTGTTGTTTTACTATTCAATGAATAATGTCACCTAAAGGGACGCCGAGAGGTTTTTATTTTAACACTGTACTGTCTTTGGCGCGCTCATTGGCCGCTCATCGACCCGCGCCGAGTGACAAGGTGAGACTTTAACTTCCTGTTAGCATCAGGAGCTAACCGCTAACACAACCAAAACAAACCAACATTCCACCACATATCTGATTATAGAAATGATTTATAAAGCTTTATATACATGTATGCACTAATGTTAATGTTCAGTCATTCACAACAGCTTACACTAGTTTTAGAAAGCAATTTACTCCTCAAATCCCGAATCAAACGTGGATATAGTTGCATTATTAGTTTTTATTAGTGTCTGATCCTGTAACTATGCAGTTAAAATCTCATTTAACCCTTGTGCGTCAATTTAAAAAAAAAGTTACTCAGAGGTCCTTAGAGGACAAAGACGTCTGCGTCAAAAAACTGCCAAAATAATATTATATATTAATATTATTTTCCACTTTCAATTAGTACATTTGTTTTAACCAACACCAGTCCTGATCATAACTACCAAACGTTAATTAATTTTCAGGTTTTTAACCCTATAAATGCCAGTTTGTTTACATAATGCCACTGCTCACACTCTCACACACACACTCACACCCACACACATACAGTTTTCCTACATCATTTATTCAATTGGCCTGCAGTGCTCTATAATACAGAAAATAGTTGACAAAATGAAAAAGACACAAATGTACCGAAGGTCGCACAAGAGTTAATAGTATATAATAGTCAATCTAATAGTTGCTTATTTTTAATGCATTACTGTTCAGATAAAATATAGTTGTAATTGAATGTGAGAATATTCATTTAATGAAAAAAATAATATTTTAATTAATTAGTACGATTAACATATTTATTATTACTTTACAGTGAGGGGAAAAAAGTATTTGATCCCCTGCTGATATTGTACACTGACAAACAAATGATCAGTCTATAATTTTAATGGTAGGTTAATTTGAACAGTGAGAGACCGAATAAAAACAAAAAAATCCAGAAAAAAGCATGTCAAAAATTTTATAAATTGAATTGCATTTTAATTAGGGAAATAAGTATTCGACCTCTTTGCTAAACACGACTTAGTACTTGGTGGCAAAACCCTTATTGGCATCACAGAGGTCAGACATTTCTTGTAGTTGGCCACTAGGTTTGCACACATCTCAGGAGGGATTTTGTCCCACTCCTCTTTGCAGATCTTCTCCAAGTCATTAAGGTTTCGAGGCTGATGTTTGGCAACTCGAACCTTCAGCTCCCTCCACAGATTTTCTATGGGATTAAGGTCTGGAGACTGGCTAGGCCACTCCAGGACCTTAATGTGCTGCTTCTTCAGCCACTCCTTTGTTGCCTTGGCTGTGTGTTTTGGGTTATTGTAATGCTGGAATACCCATCCACGACCCATTTTCAATGCCCTGGCTGAGGGAAGGAGGTTCTCACCCAAGATTTGACTGTACATGGCCCCGTCCATCGTCCCTTTGATGGGGTGAAGTTGTCCTGTCCCCTTAGCAGAAAAACACCCCCAAAGCGTAATGTTTCCACCTCCATGTTTGACGGTGGGGATGGTGTTCTTGGGGTCATAAGCAGCATTCCTCCTCCTCCAAACACGGCGAGTTGAGTTGATGCCAAAGAGCTCGATTTTGGTCTCATCTGACCACAACACTTTCACCCAGTTCTCCTCTGAATCATTCAGATGTTCATTGGCAAACTTCAGACGGGCCTGTACATGTGCTTTCTTGAGCAGGGGAACCTTGCGGGCGCTGCAGGATTTCAGTCCTTCACGACGTAGTGTGGTGATGATGGTCCCAACTGCCTTGAGACTGTTGACAAGATCCTCCCGTGTAGTTCTGGGCCGATTCCTCACCGTTCTCATGATCATTGCAACTCCACGTGGTGAGATCTTGCATGGAGCCCCAGACCGAGGGAGATTGACCATTTTTGTGTTTCTTCCATTTGCGAATAATCGCACCAACTGTTGTCATCTTCTCACCAAGCTGCTTGACGATGGTCTTGTAGCCCATTCCAGCCTTGTGTAGATCTACAATCTTGTCCATGACATCCTTGGAGAGCTCTTTGGTCTTGGCCATGGTGGAGAGTTTGGAATCTGATTGATTGATTGATTCTGTGAACAGGTGTCTTTTATACAGGTAACAAGCTGAGATTAGGAGGACTCCCTTTAAGAGTGTGCTCCTAATCTCAGCTCGTTACCTGTATAAAAGACACCTGGGAGCCTCTGATTGAGATGGGGTCGAATGCTTATTTCCCTCATTAAAATGCAATTAAATTTATAACATTTTTGACATGCGCTTTTCTGGATTTATTTGTTGTTATTCTGTCTCTCACTGTTCAAATTAACCTACCATTAAAATTATAGAGTGATCATTTCTTTGTCAGTGGGCAAACGTACAATATCAGCAGGGGATCAAATACTTTTTTCCCTCCATGTGTATGTGGAAATACAGAATAGGCGAGACAATTTCTATTCTTCTATTGTTTCTATTTTAAGACATCGCTCTGCTGACAAAACTAGTTTGGCTTGATTTTTTTATTTTCTTGTTTTTTTGAAATCATTATTAATATCTGACAGTACACAAAAACAAAACAAATATATTTTGGCGGTGGACCTATATTGTAATGTACCCTGTGTTTTGTGTGACACTGAGAGCTAAATACATTGCCAGATGCATTGGAACTAGAGTTGGACCGATAGAGGATTTTGCCGATACCGTTAAGGTGGTGAAAAGGGCTGATAACCGATTAATCGGCAGATAGTTTTTAATACCGATTTTTTTTTTTTTTTTATGTTAAAACTTTTTCTTAGTCTTTCCTTTCTGTGCTGGGCACTGACATAGAGGCTAAAAGAGTCCAAAATGAGTAATATCCCAGATCCAGGTTTATTGTGCAACCAAAAACCCAATTATAACTAGGAAAAACAAAATGAAGATTTGGTGTATATGAAGGAGTTTTAACTATGAACAAGCCCGAAACACACCGGGGACTTTTATTTTGAAATATCCATGCTATCAAACAAAACACGCACTCTTACAATCATCTACAATGTATTACAATAAAAAAAATACTGTAATGTAAACATTGTCACATGGGCTAATAAATACAGTATAAGCAGTAATTCATATACAGTAGATAATCATTCATCAATAGAAGATCAACACAGTTTGCTTGTCAATTGTTTGTTCCTGTATTATAAAATACTTTTTTTTTTCCTGTTTCTCTAGCTCCACTGTCAGTCAAAATCAACATAAACTCAACAAAGGTTACATAAATAAATGTTCAACAGTGTCTATGCTTCATATGCATTTAAAATATATATATCGTATTAATAATCGTGAATTAGTTTATAAACAGTGATGATGACAGTGTCTTGGCTCCGTTAAAATCCTCTATATGTAAATATTCAACAAATGAAACTTTTTATAGCCTATACAGTTATGCTCAAAAGTTTGCATACCCTTGGAGAATTGGTAATGTATGTAGCATTTTTTAAAGAGAACATGAGTGAGTAGGCAAAACACATTTCTTTTATTTCTTATGGTATTCATATTCAACTGTAGGTTATAACAGATTGGCACAATCATAACAAAGAATATATTAAATGACCCATGTTCAAAAGTCTCCATACCCTTAGTTCTTAAGACTGTGTATTGCCACCATTAGCATCAATGACAGCGTGCAGTCTTTTGTAATAGTTGTCTATGAGGCCCCAAATTCTTGCAGGTGGTATAGCTGCCCATTCGTCTGGGCAAATTGCCTCCAGGTCATGCAAAGTCTTTGGTCGTCTTGCATGAACCACACGTTTGAGATCTCCCCAGAGTGGCTCGATGATATTAATGTCAGGAGACTGTGATGGCCACTCTAGAACCTTCACCTTTTTCTGCTGTAAACACTGGAGGGTCAACTTGCCCTTGTGCTTGGGGGTCCTTGTCATGCTGGAAAGTCCAAGAGCGTCCCATGCGCATCTTTTGTCTGCCAGTACTTTCTGATAACATGCTGCATTCATCTTGCCATCGATTTTCACAAGAGTCCCCGTGCCAATTTCTGCCAGGGTATGCAAACTTTTGAGCATAACTGTATATGTTCATCAGATTTCGGGTTTTGGCCACAGAGGAACATGGAGGGGGGAAAACTATCTGCAATTATTGGTGTTGATTTATTCTGATAACCGATAGCTCCAAAAAGCAGATATCGGCACTGATTAATCATGAACCAACATAATGCATTGAACATATTACCATGTAGAAGGTCACGCAAAATGTTTAATTTGATATTTATTACACCAATAAAGGCTAATGTTTTAAATAGGATTGCACTGTCTCTCATCGCTTTTGAATGATAAAAATGGCACATTTAAATACATTTGAAAATCTGTTTGTGGAATATAGGTCCAGAAGCTACAATGCATGTGTCCTGTGGACATACGAGGTGTTTTCCAGCTGGATGAAAGGAGAAGAGGTGCTGTGATCGCTCTGGGCATCTTTCTTGTGGAGTCTAACCTACAGGTACTCCCGTTTTTTAACACAACGTCTACAGTGTTAGTCACACCCCTCTCGATGTATATGGCTTCATTGATGCGGTGTGTAGTGTTTGTGTAGTCGTTGAATCTTTATTTGAGCTATATCGATCTGTGTTACTCAGTTACTGTATTTGTTGACTTCAGCACAAGGACACTATCGTCCCCTACTTGTTGGGTCTGCTGAGGGGATTGCCAAGGGTGCAATGGATCGAAGAGTGCTCCGAGAGGAAAGGAAGAGGTCTGTATTTTTTAGAAGGTTTACTTATTTCACTGTTCTTTATCCATGCTCATAACATGTGTGTCTCTGTTCTTGCGTTGTCAGAAACACTCCCTGTTGCGGAGAATTTCTCTTTCGGTTTAGTGACGATGCTCTTTGATGTTGCTCAGATGGACGAGTCCATGAGAATCCAGGTGCGTAAAATGATGGCGGTTTTGTTTACTGTTGTCAACTTGATGGTTTATTATAATGTTGTTTTTAACCAACATCATTGTCTTGCAATGACAACAAGCTCAGTCCGATGATGCTGTGACCCTCCAAATCGATCCCGCTCCAGAGTACAGGCCTCGGTGTAACGCTTATTCCTTCGACGATACACTCAAGTCCACCCATCAGCCCTGGTTAGACAAAACTGTGACTCGTCATTGAAGAGCACTTTTTACCAGTCCTGTCTGGTCCAGCGAAGGTGGGTTTGTGCCCATATGTGACGTTGTTGCTGGTGATGTCTGGGAAGGACCTGCCTCACAACAGGCCTACAAGCCCTCCGTCCAGCCTCTCTCAGCCTATTGCGGACAGTCTGAGCAGTCTGATGGAGGGATTGTGCATTCCTGGTGTAACTTGGGCAGTTGTTGTTGCCATCCTGTACCTGTCCCGCATGTGTGTTTTTCGGATGTACCGATCCTGTGCAGGTGTTGTTACACGTGGTCTGCCACTGCGAGGACGATCGGCTGTCCTTCCGGTCTCCCTGTAGCGCTGTCTTAGGCGTCTCACAGTACGGACATTGCAATTTATTGCCCTGGTCACATCTGCAGTCCTCATGCCTCCATGCAGCATGCCTAAAGCACATTCATGCAGATGAGCAGGGACCCTGGGCATCTTTCTTTTGGTGTTTTTCAGAGTCGAAAAGGTCGAAAGGACTCTTTTGACATTAATTGTCTACCGTCTGTAAGCTGTTAGTGTCTTAACAACCATTCCACAGGGGCATGAAAAATTGTTTAAACCCTTTACAATAAAGATCTGTAAACTTGTTTGGATTTTTACAAAATTATCTTGTCCTGAAAAAGGGATGTTTCTTTTTTGCTGAGATTATTTATATATATATATATATATATGTATATATATGTATATGTATGTATGTATGATGAATTTAGTTCCCTTTCGTGTCCCTTTCAGATTTTGGAGGCCGTGATGAATCTCATGCAAGTGCTGCAGGAAACATGTCAGAACATCGAAGGCCAAGATAAAGGTCAGTTTCAAAGCAAAACGGCATTTGCAACACATTTAACTTTCCGAATGATAGATATGGCAGGGCGGAACTTGCTTTTGTCTATCAAGATTTGATTGGTTTGTTATCTTAAGGCTTATATTAATATTCTTTTCACTCATGAAGTCTTGGCGATGTCATCTGAAAATAAAAATCATTTTAGAGGCAGAGAATGTTATTTCATTTTGATTATGAATTCTGAAAGCAAACTTTTTTCTTTAGAACAACGTGCATAAATCGTCATATGACCAGTAACATTTACTCGTCTCCGTTTGACTCTGCAGAGTACCTCTGTAAATACACCGTGCCCTGTTTGCTTGGCATGGTGCGAGCATTCGGCCGCTACAGCAACACTGAAGAGCCGCTGCTGTCCAAGCTGTTCCCGCGGGTGGCCCCTCAGACTTTAGGGACAGGAGAGGTGGAGGTGACCCGACGACGATCCTTCAATGAGTTTCGCTCCATCCTGCCCAGCTCCTTCCTCGCTGTCTGCCAGACTGACTCCCTGCGCTGCAAAACCAGCAGCGTTTCCAGCATTTCACAGCAGGTACCTGGATGTATTTACACTCTCCACCATCAGGGGACGCATGCATCTTGAAAATGAGAGCGTGCAACTGTCTGAGCATAACTCAGATGGTGCCAACCTGTGCCCAATTATCAAAAACTTTAGAGCAGCAAGATATATTTCAAATTTTTTGAAAGTACTGTCAATTATTTGACTTCGTTTTTATTGTTTTAAAGCATTAGTTGAAATGAAAGACTAATGGCACTTTTCCACTGCACGTTACGGATCGACTCGTCTCGCTTTTTTGAGTTTGATTTTCCACTGCAGTTTAGTGCCGCTTCAACGTGGGTGGGATTAAAGGCTGATCGTCATAGTTGCGCCGCCTCTACTGCCGTGACATCATCTTAAACGTGACACAAACATTACTGACCATAAACAGTAACATGACCGCTAGCTGTTAGCTACTAGCTCATTGTCCTGCATGAAGCAGTTGTTGCATGGTGATTTTACACAAGTGTAACAGTTCAATTGGCCTGGTTGTTTTAGAAGCTTTCCAGTAGCTGGTCAACTAAATAAAGTGAAGCTTTCAAGCGGAGTATAGAGATAACGTAACAAAACGTACCATCCTCCATCATGGACTCCAACAATGTTGTGGCTGAGTCCAGGGCACTCTCCCTCCCATTGCTCACCGGTCTAGATAGCATCCATTTGGTCAAACCACTTCCACTTTTCCTTGATGGTTCTGTAGTCACTTTTACGTTTTTTTTACTTTTCCCTACACTATTGGTAGGTCCGGTGGTAGCCGTGTGCGACCAACAGCTGAGACACTTCCTAAAATACTTTTTTGTTTCGTTCGTCACTAACGAGAGGAACGGCTGCACCTCGTTTATTGACCACGGTGTGGTTTTGCACACAGCCATTTCTTTTTACAATTCGTAAGTCATGTGAACAAATGATACTGCTATCACTGTGGCTAATTTTAAAACTAGCGGGTTGATGTCGCGTGTTGGAAATCCAGTGACGCTGGTAGTGACGATTCTCTCTGACCAATCAGTGATCTGCAGGGTTTTGATGTCACATTTAGTATCGGCTCGGCTCGCTTGGAACCTCGACCGAGGTGGTACTAAAAAAGTACCAGGTACCATGTACTATCCACAGTGGAAACCCCCAAAAAGTGAGCAGAGTCGTGTCAAGTGGTACCGTGCTGTGGAAAAGCCCCGTATGTTTGGTTCAAACCAATGATTGACTGTTTGTGATGACGTCTCTTAGGCCAGTCCAGAGCGTGCCGGACTTCCTCCGAGTTCTCCTGGTGACCCCTCTGCTCCTTACTTTGAAGGTAATTTTTGAAATAATCTCATCTTTGCTGCTTTCCCCATTCCTCCTCTCTCTTCCGTCTCTAACAGTAAAACATGGCAAAAATGCCCATAACAAATTAGTACAAGCATGATACCGGAGGTTCCTTTTATGGTAAATATTTTGATAGAATTTTTGTTTTTATTCTTTCTGTTTTTTTTGTTGATGTTTGTGTGTTTGTCTTGTTATTTGTTTTGTTTTGTACTGTCTTTTAGTTTTTGTGTGTTTGTTTTATGTTGTCTTTTTGTTGCGTTTGTTTGTTATTTCTTCTTGTCTATTGTTGTTTTGCTTGTGTTTTTGTCTTGTGTTGTCTGTTTTTGTGTCTTGATTTTTGTTTTGTTTGGGTTTTTGTTTAGTAGTTTGTTTTGTTATGTGTTGTCTTTTTTGTTTTTTAGTGGTTTAAGCATGAAGTTCTAAAACCCTGTTGTTTTTGTTAGGATATTTGTCATTTATATTATATTTATTTTCTGCCCTTAAGCTGATCGAGCAGACCAAACCGTTTGGCCTAGAGACATGAAACTTTGGGAAATGTTAGTAATCCTGCTGGCTAATATCACATATTGTCACACATGGGTCATAACTCCTGAACCATTTGTCTCAAATGCCTTATATCATTGAAATCCTTGTCTCAAGACAAACAAAATCTCCTATCTCCAATTTCATTTCCATTATAAATCATCAGACAATAGTTGGCACTAAAACGGTCAGGAAATTTCAAAAGGCCGTATCTCTGTGGTCCTCTGAAAATTATGGCAATTTATCTCTCTTTTAGGTGCGTACTAAAATACGGTCTTATTCATATTTAGTATCTTATACATATGTGCTTAAAGGCCTTTAAATGCTTGAACACTATTAATTGCAGCTTGCAGCTATATTTGTTTTTGTTTTGTTGCAACATGCACACAAAATTGTATTTACCCAATTACGATATGTTTCTGGAACAACAAGTATTGCTCTTACCCAAAAGCTAACCATATTTCTAAAATAAGTCAACACTTATTCACTTACGAACAGTGAAATATAGGCATGTTGTTCTAGCTCCTAACTCAAATCCTAAACGTATCCCTACTCCTTTTCACTTTACCCTACCGTACACAATTTGAGGCCTGCGTTTGGTGTGTAGGCATGTTGGCCCAGGACGAGCGAAGGTTGTTGTTCCAGGAACATGTAACTTTAATTCTAAGGATTAATACTTACTACCTTCTGTCGAGCTATTATCGTAACTAAATGTGTGCTGGTTTGATGGGTGCCAACTTGTCCTTGGTCCAGCAGGTTCATATCTACCCGACGGCAGCGCTGTGGATCCAGACTACTATTTCTCCACCGTCAGCTCCAGTTTCTCTGTCTCACCACTCTTCACGGGCAGCAACAGTACAGAGTTTGATGTACCGCTGGATTTACTGAGACAGCTTCTGCAAATGGTCAGTTCTAGTATTAAACCATAGTACCTTCAGCTACTGTACGTTTCATCTTAAGCTGTGCTTTTGTGACGTATTGACTTTTCTTTCTCTTGTCTGATAGGTCGAGCAGTTTGTATCCGAATCCTTTATGAAGACACTGGATCAGATGATGGTTGGATTTCTGGAGGTATCAGTGTCTATTTGGAAGCTTCCGCTTGATGTTTGTACTCTTAAAAAGACTTGTTGATTTGTGGGTATTTGCTTTTCATTACAGATGAATCCAGGTGCAAATCTGTACTACAAGACCTTCAGTGATCCTCTGTATGTGGGCATATTTAAAATGCTGAGGGACACTTTATACTACATGAAAGGTAAAAGTCAAATAGTTAGTCATTTTAACAGATCTCCCACTGTCACAGAAAACCTGAAAATATCAGGGAATTAAAAAAATAATAATGTGTAATATATATATATATATGGTAAATGGACTGCACTTATATAGTGCTTTTCTTCTAACCTCAGAGGTTACCAAAGCGCTTTACACTGTGTCCCAATCACCCATTCTCACACACACTCATACACCAATGACGGCAGAGCTGCCATGCAAGGCACTAGCCTGCCATTGGGGGCAACTTGGGGTTCAGTGTCTTGCCCAAGGACACTTCGGCATGTGGAGTCATGTAGGCCGACCCTGTGATTAGCAGCCGACCCGCTCTACCACCTAAGCCACAGCCGCCCCGCGGTGTGTATATATATATAGATAGATAGATACTGTAGATATATAATTGGTTGATCAAAAAGGGTGGGAACCATGTTTTAAGCTCTAGCAATTTAGGTTAATCAATATAAATTTGGGGATGCATCAGAATACAGAAGTTTAGGCCTATCCAATAGCCAGTTAGGTTTTTTTATATGGCAGATAATCAATATGATGGCCAATGTCATTTCTTTTTCATTATTAGTAAGAAATGGTGACACTAGAGCTTCGGAGATATTTCTGCGAATGTTGTTAGCGATTTAAATGATGTGACTGTGTTGTGTCCACAGACCTGCAGACGTCGTTCGTGAAGGAGGTTCATGATTTTGTGCTGGAGCAGTTCAGCAGCAGTCAGTCGGAGCTGCAGAGAATCCTGCATGACGTGGAGTATCTGCACAGCGAGTTAAACCCGCTTAAACTGCGCTGTCAGGCCAACGCCGCCTGCGTGGACCTCATGGTGTGGGCCGTCACAGAGGAGCAGGGTGAGACTGAGGGAATTTCTGTGTCGTGTGCTGCATGTACAGTATGAAATGCTACAAATCGAACCATTCGTTTGTCCGGATGTTTCTGTCAGGTGCGGAGAATCTCTGCACCAAACTGTCAGAGAAACTGCAGTCCAAGACGTCCAGTAAGGTCATCATCGCACACATGCCCCTGCTCATCTGCTGTTTACAGGTTTGGACAGAGTTTAACTCCCTCTCACTATATACAGGAGCATTTGTATTTTCTGTAAAGGATGAGTTCATGCAAACAATACAAACAAATTCTGTTATTTTAAACTCGCCCTCAATTTTTCATGGTACATAAAAGGAGAATTATTGAGGTAATCAAAACAACACTTTTTCATGGGCCTGGGTAGCACCTGGAGTTCGCTAGTTCGACTCCGGCCGGGACTCATAAGCAACCAAATTGGCCTGGTTGCTAGGGAGAGTAATCACATGGGGTAACCTCCTTGTGATTGCTATAATGTGGTTTGCTGTCGGTGGGGCGCGTGGTGAGTTGTGCGTGAAGCCTCCACATGCGCTATATCTCCGCGGTAATGCGCTCAACAAGCCACGTGCTAAGATTGATGTCTCAGACGCGGTTCTCTGCCACCCAGATTGAGGCGAGTCACTATGCCACCACGAGGACTTAGAGCGCATGGGAATTGGGCATTCCAAATAGGGAGAAAAAGGGGAGAAAATACCCCCCCAAAAAAACAACAACAGTTCACAGTGACCATGTCTGACAAGCTCCAAAAGATAAAATCAACTTAAACACCTTAAACTCTGTGGTCCGTGGGCGGGGCCAGGAGCATGTAATAAGTTTATGATTACAAAATGTCTCTGGATACACAAGTTATTCACATGAGGTACAATTTGAAAGCTTAGAATCTGAATACCATCACTTTTGCATTTACGTTACATAAAATAACAAGATCAGACCTGAAAAGCAATCGCAAATGAGCGCCACCTTTTGGTAATGATGTAGAAATATATGTAAATATCAAAATAAAGCGCTCATTCTCAGAAATGTGACTGTTTTTTGTTGTCGTAGCACCACAGCTTGAATGTTTATCAAAAGAATTACAAATTGAAAAATGATCTTGTAAGACATCAGACAAATGTCTCATGTCTGCCCTTATCAGTGCATCTGTAAGCCCCAAATAGCCACAAACTCTATATCAACTCTTACCTTAGGTTGTTTTCTTTAAAATAAGCCATCGTTTACTTGTCTGTGAGCCTGTTTGGGTGAATAATCCACTGTCGTGTCTCAAAAGTTCCGAACAGAATGTGCCGTCGAGTAGAAAATCATGATAAACAAGTCATGTGCAAAATATGTTCTCAACTATTGATGATGAAATGTTTTCCAACATCATTGACTGGTTGAGATGGGACGAGATTTTCGACGAAACACTAAGGAAGGTCTATGCGCTCTAGTTATACTGTACACTTGTTGTCTATAGACGAGCGCATGTGTGAGTGTTCAGATGCATTAGAGCGCCACCTTCCTTTTTAATTGGGTGTGGAAAATTGCAGGTGGCAGACAAAAAAATGCATCAGAATTAAATAGGCTAAAATCACCATAAAAGTAGTCCATATTACTCATGCACATTGTACAATAGACTGAAATTAAGGTCTTTATTCACTGATAATCTTCAAGTCCAATGCAGCTCTATATCTCATTCACAACCACATTCTGATTAAAAAATGGCACCTTTACTCATCAGCGCCTTTAGATTGTCTTGTGCATCGTAACCATACGGTACATTACTTTAAAAATGTGACAGGGGTATAAAAGTTTTTGTGTGTGTGTGTGTTACAGGGTCTCGGAAGGTTATGTGAGCGTTTCCCAGTGGTTGTTCATTCTGTCACCATGTCTCTGCGAGACTTCCTGGTCGTACCCTCACCTGTACTTGTTAAACTCTACAAGTACCACAGTCAATACTCTACAGGTGAGATCTGTCCCACACATTCTAATGGAGACTTTATGACTTTCAGTTTAACACGTTTCTTCACAGAGCACTTCAGAAACATAATCAAACAGGAGATTGAGAAATAGAAACAGTCAGATTATCAATGTAAGCCATGTTTGAGCTCGATTTCCTCATTAACAGGAACCGGAGAGATAAAAATCCATGTGACCAATGAGCATTCTCAGTCTACGTTCAGCGCTCACTCCAGTAAGAAAAGTCAGCCGTCCATGTACGAGCAGCTCCGAGACATCTCCATCGACAATATCTGCAGGTAAACCTCATCCGCAGCTTTTTTTAGCATACCATGTGGCCTATTAATATGTTCGATTAGGGTAAGTGCATTCCTGTTCATAGTATGTTGAAACTAGTATGCCAACACTACAATAAAAAGTTAAGTAAACTTAAAAAAAGGTAAAGCAACCAGCTGCAAAGGATTTGCGTTTTCCCAACTTAAGCGAAATGAGTTGTACCAACTTAACAATTCAAATTGGATCGTAAGTTCCATGAAATCAATACAATACGTTATGCAAACTAAATAATTTAAACTTTGACTTACAGTAACCATTTGTGAAATGGACAGGGGACAGATGCAATCTAATAAATCACTAGTTACTAGTAGCTAATAAGTTACTAGTAAATGGAAGTGGAGCGTAGTTCTAGCGGGAAGACCAGCAGCTGTACATCATCACATCATTAGCTGGGTAATTCCTAGCCAATCACACGTAAGCCATTGCTTTATAAGTCTGCTCATAAGTCTGCTCTCTCATTGCTGTTTCGGTTTGCTAATACTGCAACCTCCACCTCCCCACCACCACCAGTTGAGCCCTGTCCCGCAGGGGGGTAGGCTCCTCGCCCCTGCCTCCTATCTCCGGCAGGACATGACGGTTCCAGGTACAACTCCCTCGGACTGCCGTACGGGGCCTACGCCAAAGAGAGAGACATTGCCTCCCGTTTTACATCTATCAAATAAATGGCATCTCAAACTTCACTCAAGCCTGCATGTCTTCCCGATAGAACTAGCAAGTAACCTTTCATCTAATTTTTGTTTGTTTGTTTGTTTTCAAATCTAGGAGTTTAAAAGCAGGGTTGTCCATGGACTCAGTCATTGTGGAGGCGTTTCTCGCCAGTCTTTCCAACCGACTGTACATCTCCCAGGAAAATGACAAGTATGCTCTTGAATGTACTAACCTTAACCTTAACTAGGAATGATGCAACAAAAACGTGTCAATTGATAAATCATATATGTTCCATCATAAATGAGTTTCTGTCCAAACCACCTGCGACTGTCAACTGTATCTGTATCTGTTGCATTGTATTGTGTAGCTCCGCCCACAGTTAAATCTCATTGGTCCATTAATGATCACATATGTTGTGATTGGCTAGAATTTTGTGAATTTACCAAGTATTTTGCTTTCAGTGAGCGGGTTTGGGGAGTAACGGAATACATGTAACGGCATTACGTATTTAAAATACAAAATATAAGTAACTGTATTCCACTACAGTTACAATTTAAATCATTGGTATTTAGAGTACAGTTACATTCAAAAAGTATTTTGATTACTCAGGAGATTACTTTGCATTTTATTGTCATTTAATATTTAATTCCTTTCAGACGGGAAACATTTATACATATAAATGATGCGATCCAAAGTGCATTTGAACAGCGGTGAAATACTTTCTTATGATGTGTTACATTCATACGAGCAGACAGAGAAGTGAGTTTGAAGTACGTTTGAAGTATGTTTGGAGCTGAAGAAATAGAAATAAACCTTGTGTAAATTGTTAGCTTTACGCTAAGCTAAAATGCTATTTCCAGCCATTTTACATGCACATGTGACCAGACACGATCATATTTATTATCAAGAAAACTCACGTTGGATCATAATTTCATTTTTTCTATTAAGACCTTTGATATTAGGGCAAAAATAATATTCTAGATAATAATGTTTGTATTGATTTCCTGTAAAAATATCTAAAAATCCTTAAAACAAGATCAGTTTGATTGATCTTGTTTTAGAAACAACACTGCATGAGATATTTGGGTTTTTCAGAGAATGTGTTTTTACCATGTGTATTTTGTCTTACAGTACTGACAGAGTTTTTATAGTCAAAACAAGTGAAAAATCTACCAGTACTGAAGAAGTAATCCAAAGTATTTAGATTACATTACTGACCTTGAGTATTCTAACGGAATACATTACAAATTACATTTTACAGCATGTAATCTGTAGTGGAATACATTTCAAAAGTAACCCTCCCAACCCTGTTAGTGAGGCTTGAAAAAAATGAGTTAATGCTCAGAATATCACGTCAGCGCACCTGGTTAAAGTTAATTTTGTAGTCTTAAACTCTGTAAACTCACTAAAGTGTACTTTGAGAAAATGAGCAGACCTATTGTTTTTATGTTCTAGGAGTAACTATTAGTGAAATTTGTGAGAAAATCAATGTAATCTGTGTCCCCCTCTATCAGGGAAGCCCACCTCATCCCCGATCACACCATACGGGCGTTAGGGCACATCGCTGTGGCCCTGAGAGACACTCCTCGCGTGATGGAGCCCATCCTACAGATCCTACAGCAGAAGTTCTGTCAGCCGCCATCGCAGCTGGACGTTCTCATTATAGATCAGCTGGGCTGTATGGTCATCACGGGAAACGTATGGACACTCTGTCTTATTTTCAAAAATGTCCTCATCAAATCACTGTCAATCATGTTAAAATAATCTGAATCTATGATCCTGAAACTGAACGTTTGATCAGGTTTTAGGAGTGAATGCACTTAACTGCATAGAGAGCTATAGGATGCTCCCTTGCTCCCTAATTAGTGAATGACTTAACCTCAAGTGTGCTGTCTGTCTGCACTGGTCTCAGAACAGTTAGAAATGCACCTTATTTTCATCCTAACTCCATATAAAGCCTCTGAAAGACACATTTATCAGCTTTTGCATGAATATATTTAGTCTCAATGTGAAAATACTCCGTAAATATATATTAATGCATTAACTAATGTTAATTAATAGAACCGTACTGTACAGTGATAACAAAATAAAGTATATATAATGAAGCAAAATGACCCACAGATGTGTTAGTGTTGAAAGTTATTCAAAATAACTTAAATGCAACCCAGAATATTCCTTTAACAGCTTCACAAATCGCTATTTACTCTCAAATCAAATCGGTGATGAGCTGAGGATGTGATCCAAATCAAATATGGCGACCACAAAGTGATCGTATGGCTTTAGATGACTTGGAATATAGTGCACGTGTCGTATCGATTACTTTTACTGTGGTCTATAGGGATTTTTTGGCTGATTTCTCTCTGTTTGTTTCCGGCAGCAATACATTTATCAGGAAGTGTGGAACTTATTCCAGCAGATAAGTGTGAAGGCCAGCTCAATGGTCTACTCCACCAAAGACTACAAGGATCATGGATACAGGTGATTCGTAACAAATATCACTGCTCTTAATGTGCACGATTCATCATGACAAACAAACCCTTTCATCAGTAATTCAACGATTTCTCCACCTCTGAAACGTCTTTTCTTTCCTGCTGATATAATCATTATATTAAGCAATAATCTCACGATCCAAACAAATCCTGATGGATTAAATCATATTCTGTCCTGCTGAATATCACAATATGGAAGTTAAATGCGTTCCGAGTGCAGTCGAGTGCATGTTTGGACGGTCAGCTGACTCGGTTCTGTTGTGTGATTGGTCCAGGCACTGTTCTTTGGCCGTGATCAACGCTCTGGCGAACATCGCTGCGAATCTTCAGACTGAGCAGATGGTGGACGAGCTGCTGGTGAACCTTCTGGAGTTGTTTGTTCAGCTCGGGCTGGAGGGCAAACGGGCCAGTGAAAGAGCCAGCGAGAAAGGCCCCGCCCTCAAGGTACAAACATTTAAAGTGTAGTTCACTAAAACTAAAATTCTGTAATTATTTACTCATTCTCATGACGTTCCAAACCCATATGACTTTTGTTTTTCTATGGAACACAACCATAGATCAAGGCAGGTTTGACATCAATAATGTTTTTAATGTTAATGTTCTTCTTGAGTGAATTAACTCTTTAACATCCTGTTGAGTAGACACACGACAGTCAATAAAGGAGATTTCACATGTTGTTGGTGACACATAAGAGCTTCGACTCCGGCCGGCATCATGTCCCGATCCATGAGTGTAGTCTACTGAATGTTTTTAGTCCTTGATGGTGTCAGGAATGATCGTTTTAATCCAAACCTGATCAGTGTTTCTGCAAAATAATGGGATTTGGCCTCCGCATTCACTGTTGAAAGTGGGATTCATGAAATATTTGGCCTCTAAAATTGTGTTTTTCTGTTCCGTTTGTATTTTTAAGTAATTCCACTTCTGTACATTTGTCCTCAGGCATCGAGCAGTGCTGGTAATTTAGGAGTTCTCATTCCTGTCATTGCTGTGGTAAGTGATGGGCTTCCTGTAATGGTGACCGAATTTTCTACAGTGTATTATGAGGCGCCGAAGGCAAATTAAATGCGTTACCAAACGCAGAATTTTATTCAAGTTTTATTCACCAAAAATGGCACCAATTTGTTCTCAATGTTTCATTGAAGATTTAAATTTAATCTTAATATTGAAATGTATATTTAGAGGAAATATTTCGATTTTAAGGTTTACATTTTGATTTAACATTTATATTACATTTTTTATTTTGTTTGTTTATTAAACATGAATGTACAAAATGAGACGTTTTACAACAGCATTATTTAAAAAAAGCACATTTCATTAAATCTGGTAAAATTGGGCAGCACAAAATATTTAGTTTTAGTTTGTTTAGAGTTAAAGTTTCGATTTTAAGATTGACATTCTGATCTAACGTTAGTTATTTA
The DNA here is from genome assembly GCF_025860055.1 of Xyrauchen texanus. Lineage (NCBI taxonomy): Eukaryota > Metazoa > Chordata > Actinopteri > Cypriniformes > Catostomidae > Xyrauchen > Xyrauchen texanus. Next base: position 30,903,606 of record NC_068318.1, read on the forward strand.
TTTTTTGTTGTTAACCATGAATGTACAAAATGAGCTGTTTTACAACACCATTATTTTTAAAAAGCATATTTAATTGAATCTGATCAAAATGGGCGGCACAAAATGTTCCGTTTTGTCGAAAAATATGAATTTAAATTTAGAGTTAACATTTTGATTTAAAGATTTACATTCTGATTTCATGTTTATATTTATATACATATTTAATAGTTTAAAAAAAGTAGTAAATTGGCCCGGTTGCTAGGGAGGGTAGAGGCACATGGGGTAACCTCCTCGTGGTGGTGATTAGTGGTTCTCTCAATGGGGCGTGTGGTAAGTTGTGTGTGGATCGTGGAGAGTAGCATGAGCCTCCACAGGCTGTGAGTCTCCGCACTGTCATGCACAAAGAGTCACATGATAAGATGCGCGGATTGACGGTCTCAGAAGCGGAGGCAACTGAGACTTGTCCTCCGCCACACGGATTGAGGCGAGTAACCGCGCCACCACGAGGACCTACTAAGTAGTGGGAATTGGACTTTCCAAATTGGGAATAAACAAATAAAAAAACCTCATCGTGGCATGTTGCTCTCATTGGTTTATCTGATCATTTGTTTTATCTTAATAGCTGACCAAACGTTTGCCGCCCATTAAAGAGGCCAAACCGAGACTGCAGAAGCTGTTCAGAGATTTCTGGCTCTATTCAGTCGTCATGGGCTTCGCCGTAGAGGGCTCAGGTTAGATATGTTTCATTTTTAACTCAATATACTGTAGTTTGTTTATTGTTGGAGAATGAACAATTAAATACACACATGACCGATGTCTGACGGAAGAGGGCTTTGTACTGATACTTAAGTTACTATGTAAAGACTGACGACAGCATTCTTAAACTGATTCTGAGATATCACACTCAGGGTTGTGGCCGGAGGAGTGGTACGAGGGAGTGTGTGAGATAGCAACCAAATCACCCCTGCTGACATTCCCGAGTGGAGAGCCGCTACGCTCCGAGCTGCAGTATAACTCTGCTTTGAAGAACGATACCGTCACCCCTGTAAATATGCTCGACTTTGCCCTTGTGATAAAGACAAGAAAGCCTGACCGTTAATGTTGGAGCTTTCTGTTTTGTCTTACGGTTAATTTGGTGTCTTTGCAGGCTGAACTGAATGATTTGAGAAGCACCATCATAAACCTGCTGGATCCCCCTCCTGAAGTCACTGCTCTCATTAATAAACTGGACTTTGCCATGTCCACCTACCTGCTGTCTGTCTACCGGCTAGAATACATGAGGTATGAGAGAACGCCGGTCGGGTCAGCGGAGATCACTGATTATGTCCGAAATTACCGTCTGACTTCTGTTTGAACTTGTTCATTTTGTTCCTACATCTCAGGATGCTGCGCTCGCTGGACTCGGACCGATTCCAAGTGATGTTCCGTTATTTCGAGGACCGAGCTATCCAGAAGGATAAATCAGGTGAGCTACACCACTCAGTTATATCTAAGAGAAGTAGCATAAACCTGTTTTAGTATGTTTTAAGTACATTTACTGAATGATTATTGTAATTCCTGGTCTTCCTGGTCAGGAATGATGCAGTGCGTCATTGCAGTTGGCGACAAAGTATTTGACGTCTTTCTTCAGATGATGGCCGACAAGGTGAAGAAAAATGACGTGCTTCTCAAATCACAGCCAGGACGTACAGTATTTGATGTTTAGTATGGAGATATATTTGGACCAATGAGATTTAATTGTGGGCGGAGCCTCCCAGAGCAGCCTGACAGAGATAGAAACCAAATGACTGATTGACGAAAAGTCTTGTTTTTGCGGTTGCTTAAAATATAAACTCATATCTCATATCATGTCTTTCCTTCAAGCCGAAAACCAAAGTCCACGAGGAGGAGTTAGAGAGTCACGCTCAGTTCCTATTGGTCAATTTCAACCACATTCACAAGAGAATCCGAAGGGTGGCTGACAAATATCTGTCAGGCCTCGCGGAAACGTGAGTCCTTCTCCATTTACACGCCGAACTGATTCCAGACTGAATCTTGTCTTTCATTTAGCAGCGTTCATCAATGGTTCTGAAACTTTGACAGAGTTTAGATTTGAAATACCACATCAAAAGATTTTAACCTTCATTTTAATGTACGTGTGCACAGTTTACACATAGACCGTCTTTTGTTTCTTTCTAGTTTTCCTCATCTATTGTGGAGCGGTCGGGTCTTGAGGACAATGCTGGATATCTTGCAGACCCTCTCGGTTTCACTCAGCGCTGTAGGTTGCTCTTTTTTTGCTCCTCCTCATGTGGAGATGTTCAACGATTCATTACATGTGACGGATATGAAACATTATTGACCTTAAACATTCCTGCAGGACATCCACAAAGACCAGCCATATTATGACATACCTGACACCCCGTACCACATCACAGTGCCGGACACGTACGAGGCCAGAGAGGTACATTTACACAGTGCATTATGTAACACTGATTTTAATGCATTTACTTAATTTATTGCTTTTGGTATTCATTTATATGTTAAAGTAATATAACGGGTTCAATACAAGTAAAATAAAAAGCTAAAAGTTGAGGTTACAGTGAGGCACTTACAATGGAAGTCAATGTGGCCAATTTATGAACGTTAAAATACTCACTGCTGCAAAAGTATAGACACGATACGTAAACAATATGCATGTAAACATGATTTTAGTGTGATAAAATCACTTACTAACCGCATCTGTGTAAAGTTATAACCAATTTACAACTTCGATGCCATGATGATGTCGTCAACAAACCTTAAAACCCTAAAATGACTGTAAAAATTACAATTTAAACCTTAAAGCTCAAATAATAGAGTCAATTTATTGACTATTTGACTATTTAGTCAAAATAGAGTGCTTTTATTAAATTAGAAGCTTCACATTTCTGCCTTTAAACCCTCCAAAAATTGTCCCTATTCACATCCATTGTAAGTGCCTCACTGTAACATTGATCTTTGCTTTTTTTAAAGAAAACTACGGACGAGTCGAAAATAAATTTTTGTGTTAATCAATATTAAGCCACAAATGCTGTCGATTGAGCTTAACTTGTATTGAACCCGAAATATTCCTTTAATACCCATTATAATTATTTATGTAAAATACTATTTTAATTTAAATGTAATTTTTTTAAAATAATTTGTTTATTTAAATACGCTTATTTGACAACTTATTGCTTTTTTATGTATTTACTTATTTGATTATTTTCGTTATTAATTTCTGTTAATATCCATTATTATTATGTATGCAAAAGGAAATTTTGTTCTTATTTTTAATCCCTTTTATTTTTTTTATATTTGAAAATGCTTATTTGACCACTTATTGATTTATTTATTTTTTTATGTATTATTTGATTACTTTCAGTATTCATTTAAAAGTATTTTTTAATTAAAATATTCATATTTTTAATGAAATTTAATTGTTTTTATTTTTAAATATGCTTATTTGACCAATTTTTAATGTGTTTATTTACTTATTTGATTACTTACAATATATATATTTTTGTGTATATATCTATTATAACTAGGTTTGTCGATTTAAAGGGACAGTTCATCCAAAAATGAAAATTCTCTCATTATTTACTCACCCTCATGCCATCCCAGATGTGTATGACTTCTTTGTTCTGTGGAACACAAATTAAGATTTTTAGAAGAATATTTCAGCTCTGTAGATCCATACAATGCAAGTGAATGGGTGCCAACATTTTGAAGCTCCCAAATCCACATAAGGCAATAATAAAAGTACTGCAGATGACTCTGGTGGTTTAATCCATGACTTCAGAAGTGACATGACAGGTTTGAATGATAAACAGATCAATATTTAAGTCCTTTTTTACTATGAATTATCCACCCTGCTTAGTCAATTTCCACTTTCTCGTTCTCCTTCTACTATTTTTGGTGATTCATATCTTTCTTGCATATTGACCCCTAATGGCCAGGGAGGAGAATTTATGACAAAAAATGACTCGTATTGATCTGTTTCTCACCCACACCTGTCATATAGTGTCTGAACACATGGATTTTACCACTGGAGTTTTATTTATCACTTTTATGATGCCTTTATGTGGATTTTGGAGGATAAAAATGCTGGCACCCATTCACATGCACTGTATGGACAATTAAGTTTTTATAATTGTACAGTACTGAAATATTCTTCCAAAAATCTTCATTTGTGTTCTACAGAAGAAAGTCAAACACATCTGGGATGGCATGAGTAAATGAGCAATGAGTAAATGATGAAAGAATCAACATTTTTGGGTGAACTATCCCTTTAATGTTCAAATTCAGTGCAGTTAATTATATAAAAATGAAAGCGTAAACGACGTGTATCTCAATTCTGTGATAAATATACAGATTTTCCTACCATACGAGCAATTCAAGCTTGAAGTACATCTGTACATCTTTTACGTGCCACATCAATAGGTGGCAGCATGCCTCAACAAACCTCATAAGCAGCGCAGCCGCAGAATGAGAACCACTTAATGCATATATTGTAGTTTTTATAATACTTTCTGTATTAAAACTGTTTTTATTCAATTATTTTGAATTTTTAATGATATATTTACTTTTCATTTTTGTATGTAGTATTTGTGTTTTATATATATTTACATATTGTTATATATTTATTATATATCAAATAGTATGTAAATATATATTTAATATACTTTACTAATATTATATAAACATATAATATTTTTATTGTATACATTTTATATATTTTTTATTTTAATATGCTTATTTGAATGCTAATTAAAAAGTATGTTTTTCATATTTATTGTCTTGTGTGTAGAGTATCGTGAAAGACTTTGCCGCCCGCTGTGGAGAAATCCTGAAAGAGGCCATGAAATGGGCACCATCGGTCACCAAATCTCACCTACAGGTGTGCATTGTGCTTCCTCTGGCTAATGTCCTCTGCAGTCCCCTTCGTCTTGTAGATGTGATTATTCACGTCTGTGTATTTTCTGCAGGAATACCTGAATAAACATCAGAACTGGGTGTCTGGTCTGTCCCAGCACACAGGTCTGGCTATGGCTACAGAGAGCATCCTACACTTTGCTGGATATAATCGTCAGAGCACCAGTCTGGGTGTAAGATCACAAACACTCATATTGTCCTCATTTATTTCATACAGAAGGATAATAGTGTGTTAAAGTAGTATTTTTTATATTTTACTGATGGTACGGATTACCGACCGGGCCAATGGGGCCAGTGCCCAGGGGCTATTGACTACCAGGGGGGCCCTTGACTGTCCAGGGATGCCCTGGGCTTTAAGGCTGCGCGATGTAGTTTGGTGATGCCCCCGGAGATAAATGGCCCCAGGGCCTTTGCAAGTCATCATCCGTCCCTGCTGATAGGTCGAAAATAACCCAGAATATTTCCTTCATGCTGTGTGGGGGTCCAAACCATATGTTTCCCATTTTATTTTAGACCACTCAGCTCACCGAGAGACCCACCTGTGTGAAGAAAGACTACTCCAACTTCATGGCCTCCCTCAACCTGAGAAACCGCTATACTGGAGAGGTACAGACAGTTTGTTCTGCCTTCAATCTAAATAATAAGAAAGTTTGCGTGTAATAATCTAAGTTTAACTCCTTGCGTGCCACGTGCAGGTGGCAGGCATGATTAATTTCTCAGAGGCCACGCGGAGCACGTCAGACCTGAATAAACTGATGATTCGACAGATGAATGAAGCTCTGGATGGAGGACAGCCCGAAGCCTTCACTGAAGCCATGTTTAAATTAGCAGCACTGCTGATCAGCTCCAAAGGCACGTGACTATATTACAGATATACAAACATTGCATCATCACATGTTGTAGAACAAATAATACATAAATTGGTTAGATTTTAAATCACAATAGGGGAATCATTTAATTTTTTAAAGACGACATGAAACATAATTCGCAACTTGGTTAGATTCTGAAATGTGTATTTAAAAGTCAAGTTTTCAGTAGGACAATGTTGGGTGGGACTTGAGTGGATCCATCAATATTTGATTGGACCTTGACAAGTAAGCTATGATTTTATTGGGTCATATTATGCTTCCCTGGTTGCATCATTAGAGTAGAAAAGTCATTTCAAAGGGAGAGAAAACGGTAACATTTATTACAGGTATATTCTGGGTAGGATTGTAAATGTACAACCATACACATTTCAATCGAGTTTAACTCAGAATATTTCTTCAAGAACATAAACGGGGTAAAACATTTTGTTTTTTGTCTTGTGTTGTGCAGAGTGCGACCCTCAGCTCCTACATCTCCTGTGCTGGTCCCCGTTAAAGATGTTTACAGAGAATGGTATGGAAACTGCTATAGCCTGCTGGGAGTGGCTCCTGGCTGCCAGGACTGGCATCGAAGTTCCGGTGAGACATAGGTGTAGAGATGCGTCTGCATGTTTACTGTCCATTGCAAAAGATTACTTCTCCACATTATGTGCATATGTCAGCTATGCAGGTTTTACTAGATGATTTTCAATCAGTTTGTCCTCTTTACTGGGGTCAGTTCATGCGGGAGATGGCGGGCGCGTGGTTGATGACCGTCGAGCTGAAGATGGGGCTGTTCTCAGACGCTCAGGTGGAGGCGGACCCTCTCGCGGCCTCAGAGGAGAGCCAGCCCATCCCCTGCCCACCCGACGTCACACCCCACTACATCTGGATTGAGGTTACTGCCTATTACCTTCTTTAAGGGCTTTTTTCGTTGCTGTCCTGTCGTGAGATGACAATGGAGCTAATAGCTCACCCTCCTCAATTTAGTGTTCTTAAAACGGCTGTGTAATTGGATTAAAAATTCACATCAATGTGTTACATATTTTACAATTCTTTTATATACAGATTGACCAAAATGTATTTTGTTACAACCAATAACTGTGTTGATCATTTTTATGTGTAAGTGTCTTTGTTGTCAAAATACTAGTAGTATTAGACTGCAACAATATAAACATTTTATTTGAATATGAATCCTATTAAAACGTTTTGTATGAATATTTGTATAACAGTTGTTATATTTGTAAAATAATGGTTGAGTCGGATTGTTTTGTGGATTTAATTTCAAGTTAATATTTATTGAATTGATTTTATCACATACTGTAGAATAGTGTAGAAAATGTGAATATCGGTAAAAAAACCTTTGCCTCTAGTTTAATATAAATTGCACAACATGCACTAATTTGCTGTGACAAATTTGGTTTGGTCGCTAAAAGTATGAAAGTTTTTTTTAAATAAAATTATAATTAAACTGTAGCAATAGAAATATTTTATTTGCATATTAATCTTATTGAAGTGTTTTATATGAATATTTGGATAATAATTATAATAATGGTTAAAATAATAAATATACATTATTGGATGCTATTGCATAGAGACCCACTCGTTGGCATTTATTTGTATACCTGATAATAAAGAACATTAAAATAGTGTAGAAATGTGGGAATATCGGCAAAAAAATATCGGTCAAACCGATTATCGGTCTACTTCTAGTTTGATACTTGTTCTTTGTAAGTTCATCCTAAAAATGAAATTAAATGCAAAATGAAGCAACTTCAAAAATGACAAAAGCAGAAAAGTTGTAATATCTGAAAAATATCGGTCAAACCGATTATCGGTCTACTTCTAATTTCATACTCGTTCCTTGTAAGTTCATCTTAAAAATTTTATTAAATGCAAAATGAAGCAACTTCAAAATGACAAAAGCAGAAAAGTTGGAATATCTGGAAAAATATCGGTCAAACCGATTATCGGTCTACTTCTAGTTTGATACTCGTTCCTTGTAAGTTCATCCTAAAAATGAAATTAAATGCAAAATGAAGCAACATAAAAAAAAATGAAAAAAGCAGAAAGTAGGAATATCTGGAAAAATATCGGTCAAACCGATTATCGGTCTACTCCTAGTTTCATACTCGTTCCTTGTAAGTTCATCTTAAAAATGTTATTAAATGCAAAATGAAGCAACTTCAAAAATGACAAAAGCAGAAAAGTTGGAATATCTGTAAAAAAAAAATATATATCGGTCAAACCAATTGTTGGTCAATTTTTTTGTTTTGTACATCTCACGAATTAGGAAACATGCATTAATTTGTTGTGATTTAATTTGGGGTGCTCACCAAAAGGACAAATGTATTGTCAGCATTATTAAATTAGTTTAAAATTCACACAGTTCCTGGTGCAGCGCTTTGAGATCGCAAAGTACTCCAGTGCAGATCAGGTGGAGATATTTGGCAGTCTCCTGCAGAGGTCCCTCTCTCTCAATGTGGGTGGTCCAAAGAGCAGCTTCAACCGCCACGTAGCGGCCATCGGACCTCGTTTCAGGTTAGCGAGAAAACGGCGACACAACAACGCAATGTTTAAACTATGCTCTTTGTGGTCAAGCCCATAAAAAACAGAAAATGTGATATGATTTCATGATATTTCTGTGCAATCAGGCTGTTGACACTCGGACTTTCCCTTCTGCACTCGGACGTAGTGACCAACACCACCATCCGTAATGTCCTGCGTGAAAAGATCTACTCCACCGCCTTTGATTATTTCAGGTACCAGAGATAAAGTTAAATATTCCAAATATTTAATCGTTCATTTTTAAATCACCAATGACTGAGAAAGTCATGGAAATGAATCGGTCCATAGGTGTGAATGCTGCTTTTATGACGTTTATTTGGCTCTCTTTGTCCTTAAGTAAACCGAATTGATATTTATTCAATTGTTATTGTTTTCTTTTGCTTTTCAGTGTTGCATCTAAATTCCCCACCCAGGGCGACAAACGTCTTCGCGAGGACATCAGCATCATGATCAAGTTTTATGCCAACATCCTCTCGGATAAGAAGTACCTAGCGGCTAGTCAACTTGTGCCACCCGGTGAGCTTGGCGCCAATCCCCCTCAAAGCTCTCTATCTGCCGGGATTTTCGGATCGCTAATCGTTTCCAGCACATCTCCGATATCGATGTTAAGTAAGCCTCCCGCGCTACAACTGTGCAACAACAGTACTGCAGGAGCATGTAAATGTGGTTTGAATTTGCACACTGCAAAAACCCTTTTCTTAGTCAGTTTCCAAGCAACGATTTTTGTCCTGAAATTAAGATAAATTTACTTGAGAAGCAAGATATTAAAGGGATAGGTCACCCAAAAATGTACTGGCCCTCAAGTTGTTCCAAACCTGTATAACTTTCTTCCAACAAAAGATAACGTGAGGCAGAAACATAACCTCAGTCACCATTCACTTTCATGAATTTCATTTCATGCTTTTTCCATACAATGAAAGTGAATGGTGACTGAAACTGTCATTCCATATTTCACCTTTTCTCAAACATTTCCTTTTGTTCCACGGAAGACCTTGTGGAATGACATGAGGATGAGTAAATGGGTGAATTTTCAGTTTTCTCTTTAATACTTGTTTTCAGAGACTATATATCTAGAATTAAGTTATTTATAATGATTTTTATTACCATAATGTCATCTTGTTTTTCTTGCTTTAAGCTACGTCTGTTTTTAATCTTGTTTAAATTGAACAAAAGTTTTATTTTTAAAACAAGAAAAACTATTTGCAAGTGGGGTAAGAAAAATAGGCTTAATACAAGATATCCCCCAAAAAAAACAAAACAAGTAATATCTCACACAATTTAGCTTTTCATGTAAATATCTTATTTTAAGGATGTTTAGATTTCTTTTCTGAAAAACAACAAAAATACTGATTAAGAAAAAGATTTTCTGCTGTGCGTCCCTGCAAATTTAAACCGGTACTAAAAATACACGACAATCATTCTTGCCGCCAAATGTATCAATTTGTCTATGAGCGCAAATTGAGAAATGGCTCCTTCCCGTCTCCCCTTTTCCCCCCCGTACCGCCACCACCCTCCTCTAGTCCATTTTAGAAAACATTGTCTCATCCGGACATTAACTCTCGCATGTAAAATGCATGATCATTTCAATATCAGAGAACTAATTGACGCTTCATTCGTCCCTCAGAAATCCCTCCATCGTGTGATTTGCAATATCATCAGACAGCTGCTTCACTTCATGTTTAATCGTCTAATGTATCATTTTTAAGCCCTCGGTGGCTCGTGTACTGTGTGTTAATTACTCATTAAAGCAAATGGGGAAGGAGAAAAAGTGCTGGAATAATGGAGCAAAGTTAAAATAAGATTTGGAAATGGGAAAGACTGATAGAAATGGGTTAAATGGAGAAAACAAATGTATATTTCACGTAATGGGTGAATCTCACGAAACCTGGCAAGAACATGTCCAGGTCACATTTCACTCCAAAACAAAAATACAACAAATTATATTTTGCATCAGAAAAATAAGCCAATTTTTGGAACCATTAAGGACCGATGTTTTGCATTTTAACATTATTTTTATGACAATTAAGCACATTTCTGCCCAATTCTTATTACCGGAAAGAAAAAATAATAATTCTCACTAGGGATGCACCAATCAGAGACCTGGATCGGTATCGGCTCTGACACTGAAGCTATTAGACGGATCTGGTATCGGTCCGACAAGCCCGATACTGTGTGTTAGTCATGTTCGTTACTGTCAATCTCCAAAAATGGCAGAAAAGAACCATTAAAACACCATTAAGGTAGTTCATATGTCTGGTGGATTTTATTCAAAGACACTTGAAGACGTGCGATAGCTCTGTGAATCACAAAAGACTGTGTTTAAATAAGTAAATATATAAAATGCACGCGCAGCTCCAGCGCGTCTGTTTACAAACACACACTCGCGGCTATTTTTAGCCTTCACGTGGTGCGCAATATTTGAGCGCTACTCACGAACAATACATTGGATGTAGATGCTCAATAGTTCGGTTCACTTATAATATGCATTTAGAACGGCACTGGAGGTGCTTTTGTTTTTATTTATTTTTAACCAGAATTTGAATAAGAAGCGAATTAAACTATTGTGAACTCTCTTACAAACAGACACATACAGGACTTCCTGGAGAGTTCAGAATGTCAAAATAAAAGCCTGAGGGTTTAAAAGTTAAAGGTGCACGATTGAGATATATTACTATTAAAATGGAGTGAATGAAAAGTGAGCTGATATCTTACAACTAAATAAAAATAAAAGAGATCTGAATCCTTTAAAGTCAAGACACAAGCTGAACAAATTTTGCACAAATAAATAAAAGGTTTCTTTTCTACTGAAGGCTTGAAGACTGGAATTACTGTTAATTTGGATTAATTAAATTTGGTTAATTAATTACTATTTAACAATAAAGCGTTTCTTAATAAGCTATTTATTTATATTGAAATAATGTTTATTTAGAGATTTGTGTTTCTTTACATTTTAAAGAGTTCTCCCAATCAGTTCCACACAATAATGTAAAGATATTCTAAACTGATTATGCACAAAAACAACAACACTGGTATTGGATCGGGATCGGTCGATACTGAGATTTACAATATCGGAATCTGATTGGAAGAGGAAAAAGTGGTATCGGTGCATCCCTAATTCTCACTATCGTTATGAGAAAACAATGATGATATATTATACAGATTGAAAAGTATTTAACATTTGGCTAGTTGTAGGAAAGAGCAATAATTTTATAATTTTAGTACTTTTTTTGGCAGTAGTTATACTATATATAAATTCTGCTCATTTATTAATTAATGTTTACTCTTAACTTTTGAGATTTTAGATTTTTTTTTTATTTTCTCCCCAATTGGTATTCCCAATGTGCTCGAAGTCCTCAAGGTGGCATAGTGACGCCTCAATCCTGGTGGTGGAGGACGAATCTCAGTTGCCTCTGCGTCTGTGACGTCAATCCGTGCATCTTATCACATGGCTTGTTGGGCGTGTCACCACGGAGACGTAGCGTGCTTGGAGGCTTCACGCTATTGTCCGTGGCATCCATGCCCAACTCACCACGCGCCCCACCGAGAGCGAGAACCACATTATAGCGACCACAAGGAGGTAACCCCATGTGACTCTACCCTCCCTAGTAACCGGGCCAATTTGGTTGCTTAGGAGACCTGGTTGGAGTCACTCAGCATGCCCTGGATTCAAACTCACGACTCCAGGGGTGATAGTCAGTGTCAATGCATCAGGTTACAAACAAGCTCAAAATTAAAACATCTGCATGCATTTGTGTACTGAGAATCAGAAACAAAAAGGGGCTTCGATTTTATGAAAATAATGTGACACTGCAGAAATTTTAATGTACCTAAAAATACACTTAAAGGCTTATAAATTAAAAAAAAATGTCTGTTGATTTTGGGGTAAAAACCAACATGGACATGTTCTTTTTGAGATTCACCCTAATAGTGTCTATGTTAGGTAATGGAGGGAAGTTCCCCCAAAACTTACTTCGCTTGACTGTATATCCTCTCACAGACAACCAGGACCCGTCACTGAACAGTTTGTCGGTGATGAACGCCGCCGACCCCAGAAGCAACATGGACATGGCGGTGGGCTCGCGCCAGCAGAGTGCTCAGGGTTGGATCAACACCGTTCCTCTGTCCAGCGGCATGTCCACCACATCCAAGAAATCAGGTATCGCTCAAACACACACCAGCACTCCTGGCCTGCAGACTCTTCCTGAATCTATTTAATTGTATAATCGTATTAGTCGATGTGCTTATGCAATGATCTTCCTGCTGGCTAGCACTCTTCATTGTGACGGCACAGCGTTTCCAACCAGAAGATTAACCAAAGCTATAATACTATCAACCACTAACTCTTGGCTCAGATGTATGGCAGATGTCCAGCTTGGTTCATGCGAAACCCAGAAAGAGCTCTTATAGGATGTCTTGTTGTCTTTCATTATAGGCATGTCTAAAAAGAGCAACCGAGGAACCCAGTTACACAAGTACTACATGAAACGTAGGACGCTACTGTTGGCTTTACTGGTAGGTTAACTGTTTCTGCATCCTCGTTTTTTCCTCAGTCCCTAGTAAACCAAAACAAACCTGAGTTGGTTTCTTTGCAGGCCAGTGAGATTGAGCGACTGACCACGTGGTTCAACCCGCTATCCACGCAGGAGCTGGCCATCGCCACAGAGCAGTCCGTGGAGACCAGTATCTCCAACTGGAGATCTAAATACATCAACCTGAGTGAGAAACAGTGGAAAGATAATGTCAATCTAGCGTGGAGTATCGCTCCTTACCTGGCCATGCAACTGCCAGCCAGGTACGCCAACAACACGCCTGTGTCATACACACTTTTATCATTTCTGCACCACTGACATCACCAAACAGGATTGTCTTTTGTTGCACAAATGTCTATTTTTGCATACTTTTTTGTATGCACAGAATGCTTCTACATATACACAAAAATGCAACCGTACTTTTTCACACACAACGCAGTACGCCATACCTGATGTATTATCAGCTGTGTTCCCATTATTTATGACTCATTATTTGATTGGACTTCCAATTTAATTTTTTCAAAAATGTCATGTTATATTAAAAATCCAAAATATGTAACTAGCAACGTAATATACTATTGTTAAAAAACTGTAGGCGGTATACAGTATATAATGCACAGTGTACAGAAAGCAATACGCAAGTGTTTGTATTGTGTATGAATTTTGTGTAGTATCGTCTCAAATGCAACACTAGAGGCCATAATATACTTTCGGTTGTCCGTGTTGCTGATGGCTCCGCATACAGAATGCATGACTAGGGATGCACCTATCCGATGCCTGGATCGGTATCGCTCTGATACTGATGTTTTTGGATGGATCGGGGATTGGTCCGACGAGCCCGATACAAATCTGATAGTGTGTTAGTCAGGTTCGTTACAGTCAAGCTTCAGAAATCAAAAAACTAAACAAAACAAAGTTATAAACTAACTTATAGTAGTCCATATGACTAAAAGCCACTTTGTGAATTGTTAACGACTGTTTAAATACGTAAATAAACTGTATAGTATGCATGCGCAGCGTGTTATTGAATGGCGCGGCTCTGGTGATGCACTCGTGCCCTCAGAGTGGTACACAATATTTGAGCGCTACACACGTACAACATCTCAGATGTAGATGCTCAATAGTTCGGTTCGCTTAAAACATGCATTTAGAACGGCACCGGAGAAGCATTTCACTACATTTTGAATAAGAAGCAAATTAAACAACTGTGAACTAGCACACATACAGACACTTACTGGAATTCCTGGAGTGTTTCGACCGTCAAAATAAAAGCCAGAGGGTTTTAAAGGTAAAGTTGCATTGTATTTTACAATTCTTTATTACAAATCTTTATTATTTGTTTACAAATTACAACAATATTTTAGTGTACTGATACCTTACAACTAAAGTGAGCAAAAAAAGAGATCTAAATCCTTTAAAGTCCAGATACAAGTTGAAAAACTGTGCAAAGAAAAGTGGCTTCTTTTCTTCTGATGACTTCTACTGGAATTACTGTTAATTTTGCTGCTGCATTATCCAGTGGAGTCGTTAACAACAAGGTTTTTCTCAATAGGCTATACATTTATATTGAAATAATGTGTAGAGGTTTGTGTTTCCTTATATTTAAGAGTACCCCCAATTAGTATCACAGTGAAGTATAGATATTCTAAACTGATTATGAAAAAGCAACACTTGTATCAGATCGGGATCGGTATCGGCTGATACTGAGATTTCAGGTATTTGAATCGGATCGGAAGAGAAATGCGTGATGCAAATTTCGTCCTCATCACAGTATGCGCGGACTGTCCATGCGCGGACTGTCCATGTGCAGCCCATATTTTCTCGACACGTGGACAGTCCTTGTCTGTGCGAATTGTCAGCGTATGCCGTTGACTGTACAAAAGAGTATCGCGAAGTAGTCGTAGTGCACATGCGGTAAACGTGTTTGTATTCCCTCGTGGTCAAAAGAGTATACTTCGAAAGGCAACATGGTCGATCTGATCTGGAATGCATAAAAACTAAGTATACCCTGACCTTACTTTTTGTTTTTAACTACCTGGAAACATTTGCCAATTTTCGGCTATAGGAAGTGACACTTTTAATGCAAGCAATGTGTTGCCGTTAGCGTTTGCACGATAGCCAACCTCAGCCCAACATTTATAGCACTAATAACGTACAGTATATATTCACATAACGTGAGGTCATGGAAAAAGCCACGCCTCCTCGTTTGTAAGCCCCACCCTCCAAAGGTTTTGAGACCAAAACCGAGCAAAAGAGCAGCATTGTTTGTTCATGTGGCTGTCAAATTCAACAGTGGCACAACA